>NC_134485.1:155951889-156139389 GCF_040206685.1 Ascaphus truei | reverse complement strand
GGCCGTGCTGGATCCAGCAGCCAACTTTGTTTGCGCGTTCGCCCCCAGCCCACCCCCTACATCCATTGGGGATGGAAGTCAGAGCCTCTGGCAGCAAGCAAGAGAGCGGGGATCGGGGGCGCGTCAGACCAATCAGGGAGAGGAATTATTTATTAATTTATTTAAAAAAAAAAAAAAAAAATTGAAAATTTTGGCGCGAGCAGGGGAAAATTAATAGAGCCGCAGCATGACTCGCCAGCGGCCTAAATCCACTCGCCATGGGCGTGTAGTTATTATTATTTGTCGAGCACTGTATATATATATATATTTATATATATATATATATATTTATATATATCTATACATATATATATATATATATATATATATATATATAGATATATATATATATATATATCTATATATATATACTGTATATATATACTGTAGTTGCATGATGAAGGCACTGTACAAATTCATGGGTGAAGGGTGGGTATCAGGCCATATATGTATATATAGATATATATATATATACTTGTATATATATATATACAGATAGATATATATATATATATATATATATATATATATATATATATATATATATATATATATTTATATATATATACAGTATATACACACACATGATGAACCAATATACAAATAAATGTAGAAGGGTTATCAAAATCATACTGTCCTACAAATAACACTTCTCCATACAGACACACTACATTACAATGAATTTCCTTTAATAATCCTAACTGATCTTACAATCTAAATCATCACATGACAATGAAACACCTCACATTCCAATCCATACATTGCATTTACATTGTATAAATGATGCATAAAATCTATGCACCATATACATTCTGCAAATGAATGTTAACAATATCATTGCAAGCTAAATACAAACACTTCCAAACAAGTCAACTATGTTAACCAATCAAGTAAACAAAAATCAATTAGCAATCATTATTTACATCCCTAAACAATTGACAGTCCATCCCGAACAATGAAACATTTAACTAATTCACGCCTCGAGCAGAACAATTCAGCATGTGAAAAAATATACAAAGAGCCAACCGGAATACAAACTTTAAAACCAAGGCTAGCCCTGACCTCCCTCAAACACACAATACAGTACAATATCAACAATGACATCTATCTAATTTTAAAATATTTTAAACACACATTTAAGCATAGCTGCATAGTCAAATTAATTTAAAACACATCAAATCAAGCTTTTAAAACAACATCATTTCTTACCCTGTATGTATATATCTCTCTAGACATATATACATACATACATACAGTGGCAAGAAATGATATACCACAACAAAAAAAAATACACATGTTAAAAAAGCTTTTAAAAAATTAACAAGTTAAATAAAATACATTTCTTTAGTTCACTTACCATTACTTGCCCTCACCGACTCCCGTTGCGCAGCTTACTCACGAACCAATCCACGAACAGGAACCCATAAAATAAAAAACCATAAAATAATAAACATTAAATTAAAAATCCAAATCAATCCACTGGTCTTCTATTTGTAATCCATCTTTATCTTCATCTGTATTCTTCTTTCTTCTATCTTCTTCCGGGCGGGGCGGGGTCTTCTTTCCATCTGCGGCCACGCCATGGTCTCCTTTCTTCTTCCTCCGCGGTGTCTGGCTTCAAAATGAGACGACATAGGCTTTTAAAGGCCTACGACGTCACATTTTCGTCATATGGTTCCCACGGCCCTGATTGGGCTGTGAAAAACATGTGTTTTGGCCGATAAAAATTAAAATGATGACGTCACTTAAAGGCAATGACAGCACAGCCAATCAGAATGGCTTTGCTTCAATTGCCTTTAAGATGACCTCATGAAAAGACACATGGCCACCCTCACATGGTGTGGTAGCCAATCAGAGCGTGGGAACTCCATCCCTACTCTGAATGGTTCAAGTACCATGTGACAGAGGCTTGGGGGAAAAAGGATGTGACGTACTACAGCCAATCAGAGTAGGGATGGATAGGGATATATATATCAACAATCCCTATACATTATATATATATATATATATATATATATATATATATAAATATATATATATATATATATATATATATATATATATATATATACAGTATATATATATATATACAGTATATATATATATATATATATATATATATATATATATATTTATATATATAAAGGAGAGAGCGCACGCCCCATAGAGTAAAATAGTAAATTTTAAGAGGGGAAGGGGGAGAAGGGGGGGGTAAAAATGCACTTACAATAGTACAAATAAAATAGGCATTGCGTGATATAATCACCACCATCCGGTTGCTGCTTCCTGTCCTTGGGGTAATACCCGATCTTAAAGCAGGATGGGCAAACGTCCCAGCAGATGTCCCAGCAGATTTCCAGGGCCAGTAGATATAAGATGTTATTCAAGAGTCCAAGAAGGTGGCTCCGAATTACCAGGCCTCTGTAACACCAGCGCGTGGATCGGTCCGCTCCAGCGCTCTGTGATGACGTAGTGTCAATGCGTCCAACGTGATGACGCTCCCTGACGCGTTTCATCACTCACGGGTAACTTTCTCAAAGGGCAGTATAGAGAAGGGGTACGGCTGACATTTAAATACACAATCTAATGCTGTTGATTGAGTAGAACGCCCCTCCTCAGCTGGAGGTGCTAAGCGCTGATTCTAATAATAATGACAATTAAATATAACATAGAATATGCCTAATTAAGATAATAACTACTCGAATTGGAGGAGATTGACTTGAAGTATTAAACCATGAATACTAAAGGTGCTCAACCTAGGGGAAAAATATACATCTTATGACATATGTCTTACAATTATTATAACTGTGCATATAAAAACTAAAAATCAATAAATAAATAATAATATATCCCAAAACACATGAATATAAATGAACTCATTAACCCCTAATGCATCACATGTAATACAATGTCAATTAAAACAAAAATATACATCATATATAACAAATACAATAACAGTTACATTAGAACCGAAAAGATCTATAAAGGAATATAATGCTAAAAATTATATTTTCAATGGTATAGCGAATATTCTATATTAAATGATAAATATGTCAAAAAAGGATATGATGAGTGTACATATACATTCACACTAAGTGTGAAATAGGGATGATTATGCCACAAACAAAGCAAGGTGTCTGGAGGGGAGTGAAAGTGGAACCTACATAAACCATATAAGAGTTTTGTTAATTGGATATTAATAGTGATCATACCACCTATAAATGTGATAAATGATAATTTACGTGTTCATAGCTACAAATGTATTGTATGTGATTGGTGTTGTGTATTTTATGATAATTAGGTATCTACATGAATGAATAAATTAAGAATATATTGAGTGTACATCAGAGTTTGCGAAAAACATAATAACTCCATTAAAAAAACCAAATACCAAATATTATATATGTACATGAGTTCATAAATAACTCTATTTACATGAAAGTGTAAAACTAAATAATGAAAAGTGATGTATACGTGAATGATTACATATTGTGGTGGATTATCAGTATAATATCCTAAAAAATGTATTGAGGATAATGTGACCACAAAGCCCACATATGAACTATTACTAAGACTGAAGTCCCGGACACGAGGAGGGATGGCTGAGAGACCCAGACAATGGATGACAAAGAACGGCAGAGAAGGTCGAGGACAGGAAGAGACGTCCAAGGACCCATTAGACAAATGTACTGACATCTAGGCATTCATTAAGTCCACCCGGGCTGAGTGTGCCCAACTGGTGGATCCAGAAAGTTTCCCGCCTGCAGAGAGTCTTGAAGCAGTCTCCCCCTAGGGCACATGGAGAAATGGTCTCAATTCCCATCACTTTCATCGTCTTAGGATCCTGTTGATGGTATAATTTGAAGTGTCGAGAAACACTATGGGAATTGAGACCTTTAATAACATTTCTCCTGTGCTCCAGGAAACGAGTGCCAAGAGTTCTGGTCGTGCGTCCAACATATTTTTGGCCGCAACCGCACTGTATCAGGTATACCACATAAGTGCTGAGGCAATTAATAAAACTATTGATAGAATGTGTGGTACCTCTGCTCTGGGAACAAATTTGCGTCTGCTTTAGGAGATGCCTGCAGGTGATGCACCGACTACGTCCACATGGATGATTACCTAATGGACCCATATGGGTCGTGATGTTGGACTGAGTCGAGGACGACCTGAGTTTAGTGGGAGCTAACATACTTTTAATGTTTCTTGCCTTCCTATACACTACTGTTGCTATTTCAGGCAGAACGGATCCTAAATGGGGGTCACACTTGAGGATGGGCCAGTGATTATTAAGAATTTTATTAATAGATCCATGGGACTGGTTGTAAGTTGTTATAAACCTCACTTTGGACCCATCAGATATTGTAGATTCCACTGGAGTGTCATAACTCAAGCGTACCCCATGATTCCCTTTCTTTTTAGATTTATTTAATAGTACCGATCTGTCAAAAGAGCTTACCTTGCTGAGAGCATCGGAAATCAGATCAGGATCATAGCCTTTGGAAATGAACTTATTACCCAGTGATTTAGATTGGCTTCCAAATTCTATATCCCTTGTGCAGTTCCTGCGTAATCTATGAAACCGCCCCAAAGGGATATTGTCGAGCCATTGCTTGTGGTGGTTACTGGACGCATGAACATAGCTATTGCCAGACACAGACTTGAAATGTGTGGTGGTGATAATATTGAAGTCTGTGTCTGTACTAAGGGCCAAATCCAGGAAGACAGTGGACACTGCATCGATTTCAAATGTAAATTTAAGTCCAAACAGGTTATCGTTGAAGGAACTCAATATGCCAGATAGAACAGACTCTTCACCATCCCAAATAATAAGGATATCATCTATGAAGCGACCATAGTACACGAGACCCGCCCCAAGAGTGGTATTTAGCCACACAAAGGACTCCTCCCAATGACCCATGAAGAGATTTGCGTAGCTGGGAGCGAATCTCGTGCCCATGGCCGTTCCACAGATTTGCAGGTGATAAATATCTTCAAATAAAAAATAATTGTGAGTGAGGATGAAGTGCTTGTGTTTTTCTGTAAATGATAAATCCGTGTCCAGCCAATATTTGATGGCTTCTAACTCCCTGGCATGCTCAATACAGGTATAAAGTGATGTGACATCACATGTAGCCCATAGATAAGTGGATTTCCACTTGATGTCAGAGGTGGAGTCGTTGACATGGAGTGTATCCCTAATATGGGACCTGAGCTTGGCTACATAGGGATGGAGAAAATAATCAACATATTGGGATAGACCCGATGTCATCGACTCCACACCCGACACTATGGGTCTGCCAGGGGGATTGGACAGGGATTTATGCACCTTAGGTAAGTGATAAAAAATGGGAGTGCGTGGATGTGAGGAAAACAAAAATGTAAATTCCGATTTGGAAATAATACCATCACCCAGTGCAGTGGTAAGGAGTTCCTTCAACAATAACTGGTAAGCGTCCACTGGATCAGACTCCAACAAGGTGTAGGAGGCCGAGTCACCTAGGAGTCTGCGTGCCTCCAATAGATACGCAGATAGGTCCTGGATGACTATGCCCCCACCCTTGTCGGCCTGTCGAATTACAACAGCATGATTTGCCTTGAGCTTGTTCAATGCGTCCAGCTCACCTCTAGATAAATTATGTTTGAGTTTGGTTGGTTTGGCACACAATGACTCAAAGTCTTGTAGAACCAAATTGTAGAACGTGTCCACAAATCCCCCCTTGGATTGGTAAGGGAAGAAGATTGACCTGGGTTTGAAAGGTGAATGCATGATATTGAGATCTTCATCTAAGTCTACCTCCACAGACCCGGTTGGATAAATGGACAGTTCAAATTTGTCAATTGAGGCTTGTGATCCCAATAGTGAGCCCGACTCTCTCAGCAATGAAGTGAGTGCATCAATGCAGACTGTTTCCTGTGAATTAAAAATAGTGACAGGGTTAGTAGATTTAATATTAGTCTCCTGAATGTTGAAATATCTATTTAAAGTAATTTTTCTAATAAAATTATTCAAATCAATGAACAACTGAAATAAATTGGGGCCCGTATTGGGAGCAAAAGAAAGACCGCTCTCTAATAGAGACTTGTCACAATCTGTCAATACAGTGGTTGAGAGGTTAAATATACTACTAGTCTCAGATGGTGTGGCTAGTCTTCTTCTGTTTTCCTTCTTCCTCTGGACGATTCTGCCTGCCCTAACTCCTCTGCTCCTCTTTTTCCCTGACCCGAAGGTCTGTTTGGAGCCTCTCGATCCCAAAGAGGGTAGTGTTTGTCTGGATCTCTCCCCCTCCCTTCCCTCCTGTCTCGGAGCCCTGTCTAAAAAATGAGCTGACCTATGTGTGGTGTTGGGTTATTTGGATCTGGCCCCTCTGCCAATATCAGCTAACACCCCGTTCGCATCCCGTACATCAGGGCCGTCAGATCCTCTTAGATGGTCCCCGGGAAGAGGCTCCACCTCGAGGACCGTGTAGCCCCCATTAGTGTGGAATTGTGGGGGGCCACTGGAGGAACCCTGGGCTCCCTGCTGCACCGCATGACGAGAAGGGGTGTGGCTAGATATATCCCTGGATCGGTAGGAGCCACCTCCTCGTGTTCGTGAACCTGAGCTGTACCTCCCTCCCCTCCTGTGATTGTAATTCTGTGTCTGTTTCCAGACCCTCAATTTATTCGTGGCATAATCCTCATTATCACGATTGAGTTTAATATCTTTCCTATCAATAACCTCCTTTTCAAAAGTGATAACTCTCCTACTTGTTTTCTCATCATACTCTTTGAATTCCTCAGTGTCACAATACGGTTTTAATGTAACCTGAATCTTCTCAATCTCTATCTCCAATTCTTTAACTTTCATGTCTCTAAAATCAATTAAAAGTTTCATCAATGAAAATTAACACCTGTCTAGTGTTTCATTCCTTTCCCTGGTAAAATCAGCATTTGTTTCAAATGTGGGGGATTTAGTCACCCTTAGACCTCTCGGGATAATCTTACGGTCTATATAATCTTGTAAGGAACATGCGTCCCACCAGTGTCTCATCTCATCCTTCATTAGTGTTTCTAATGTAAAAAAGTTTCCCTTGATATCAAATTTCTTTTCAGTATCCATAATATTCTCAACAACTGGTGAAGGGATGAGTCCACTCCTTCTGGAGTGCCTCTCTTTGGCTGATTGCATCATATTGAAGTGAAGTAGAAAACCTCTTCTAAAACAAGGGCTGCTGCTTGGGGGTTAAATATGAAAACAAACAAGGAAAAAGGCAGCGCCTCTGGTTTTGTGTATTGGATTAATCTCAAGATAATGTGTTACAAGTGAATAAATAATCATAATTCTATAAAAAATATAAATAAAACAAAAATAATAAATAAATAAAAATGTAAATCTATTGAATGATCTATTAATATAGTAACACCTATAAATCTATACCTGTGCTCTATTCTAAGGATAACTATACACAGACAAACAATGTGACAATAATGTGCTTAAAAATATAACCACATAAATGAACAAAGGAATAGGGTGAAAACCAGTCCTCAATATAAAGTCCAATATAAAATGGATGCTGGTGCAGGGGGTCTCCAGCTGCTCTCAAAGTGGACTAACCACATCCACAGGGAATCTAAAAGAAAAAGAGAGGAGAGAGTGCACGCCCCATAGCGTAAAATAGTAAATTTAATGAGGGGAAGGGGGAGAAGGGGGGGTAAAAATGCACTTACAAAAGTACAAATAAAATAGGCATTGCGTGATATAATCACCACCATCCGGTTGCTGCTTCCTGTCCTTGGGGTAATACCCGATCTTAAAGCAGGATGGGCAAACGTCCCAGCAGATGTCCCAGCAGATTTCCAGGGCCAGTAGATATAAGATGTTATTCAAGAGTCCAAGAAGGTGGCTCCGAATTACCAGGCCTCTGTAACACCAGCGCGTGGATCGGTCCACTCCAGCGCTCTGTGATGACGTAGTGTCAATGCGTCCAACGTGATGACGCTCCCTGACGCGTTTCGTCACTCACGGGTAACTTTCTCAAAGGGCAGTATAGAGAAGGGGTACGGCTGACATTTAAATACACAATCTAATGCTGTTGATTGAGTAGAACGCCCCTCCTCAGCTGGACGTGCTAAGCGCTGATTCTAATAATAATGACAATTAAATATAACATAGAATATGCCTAATTAAGATAATAACTACTCGAATTGGAGGAGATTGACTTGAAGTATTAAACCATGAATACTAAAGGTGCTCAACCTAGGGGAAAAATATACATCTTATGACATATGTCTTACAATTATTATAACTGTGCATATAAAAACTAAAAATCAATCAATAAATAATAATATATCCCAAAATACATGAATATAAACGAACTCATTAACCCCTAATGCATCACATGTAATACAATGTCAATTAAAACAAAAATATACATCATATATAACAAATACAATAACAGTTACATTAGAACCGAAAAGATCTATAAAGGAATATAATGCTAAAAATTATATTTTCAATGGTATAGCGAATATTCTATATTAAATGATAAATATGTCAAAAAAGGATATGATGAGTGTACATATACATTCACACTAAGTGTGAAATAGGGATGATTATGCCACAAACAAAGCAAGGTGTCTGGAGGGGAGTGAAAGTGGAACCTACATAAACCATATAAGAGTTTTGTTAATTGGATATTAATAGTGATCATACCACCTATAAATGTGATAAATGATAATTTACGTGTTGATAGCTACAAATGTATTGTATGTGATTGGTGTTGTGTATTTTATGATAATTAGGTATCTACATGAATGAATAAATTAAGAATATATTGAGTGTACATCAGAGTTTGCGAAAAACATAATAACTCCACTTAAAAAACCAAACACCAAATATTATATGTGTACATGAGTTCATAAATAACTCTATTTACATCTATTTACATATATTTACATCTAGGCATTTACATCTAGGCATTCATTAAGTCCACCCGGGCTGAGAGTGCCCAACTGGTGGATCCAGAAAGTTTCCCGCCTGCAGAGAGTCTTGAAGCGGTCTCCCCCTAGGGCACACGGAGAAATGGTCTAATCATCATAAAATACACAACACTAATCACATACAAGAAATTATCATTTATCACATTTATAGGTGGTATGATCACTATTAATATCCATTTAACAAAACTCTTATATGGTTTATGTAGGTTCCACTTTCACTCCCCTCCAGACACCTTGCTTTGTTCGTGGCATAATCATCCCTATTTCACACTTAGTGTGAATGTACATGTACACTCATCATATCCTTTTTTGACATATTTATCATTTAATATTGAATATTCGCTATACAATTGAAAATATAATTTTTAGCATTACATTCCTTTATAGATCTTTTCGGTTCTAATGTAACTGTTATTGTATTTGTTATATATGATGTATATTTTTGTTTTAATTGACATTGTATTACATGTGATGCATTATGGGTTAATGAGTTCGTTTATATTCATGTGTTTTGGGATATATTATTATTTATTTATTGATTTTTAGTTTTTATATGCACAGTTATAATAATTGTAAGACATATGTCATAAGATGTATATTTTTCCCCTAGGTTGAGCACCTTTAGTATTCATGGTTTAATACTTCAAGTCAATCTCCTCCAATTCGAGTAGTTATTATCTTAATTAGGCATATTCTATGTTATATTTAATTGTCATTATTATTAGAATCAGCGCTTAGCACCTCCAGCTGAGGAGGGACGTTCTACTCAATCAACAGCATTAGATTGTGTATTTAAATGTCAGCCGTACCCCTTCTCTATACTGCCCTTTGAGAAAGTTACCCGTGAGTGACGAAACACGTCAGGGAGCGTCATCACGTTGGACGCATTGACACTACGTCATCACAGAGCGCTGGAGCGGACCAATCCATGCGCTGGTGTTACAGAGGCCTGGTAATTCGGAGCCACCTTCTTGGACTCTTGAATAACATCTTATATCTACTGGCCCTGGAAATCTGCTGGGACATCTGCTGGGACGTTTGCCCATCCTGCTTTAAGATCGGGTATTACCCCAAGGACAGGAAGCAGCAACCAGATGGTGGTGATTATATCACGCAATGCCTATTTTATTTGTACTTTTGTAAGTGCATTTTTACCCCCCCTTCTCCCCCTTCCCCTCATTAAATTTACTATTTTACGCTATGGGGCGTGCGTTCTCTCCTCTCTTTTTCTTTTAGATTCCATGTGGATGTGGTTAGTCCACTTTGAGAGCAGCCAGAGACCCCCTGCACCAGCATCCATTTTATATTGGACTTTATATTGAGGACTGGTTTTCACCCTCTTCCTTTGTTCATTTATGTGGTTATATTTTTAAGCACGTTATTGTCACATTGTTTGTCTGTGTATAGTTATCCTTAGAATAGAGCACAGGTATAGATTTATAGGTGTTACTATATTAATAGATCATTCAATAGATTTACATTTTTATTTATTTATTATTTTTGTTTTATTTATATTTTTTATAGATATATGATTATTTATTCACTTGTAACACATTATCTTGAGATTAATCCAATACACAAAATCAGAGGCGCTGCCTTTTTCCTTGTTTGTTTTCATATATATATATATATATATATATATATATATATATATATATATATATATATATATATATATATATATATATAATAATATATATATATATATATATATATATATATATATATATATATATATATATATATATATATATATATATATATATATATATATATATGTTTATCTTCATGTATTTATTTATTTATTTAGATTTATTTTTTTATTGTGGGTAGCGGTGGTGGGTGAAGGGGGTGTTTGGCCCTTGGTGTGCATTTAGGACTTGCGGGGGGGTTGTGGGTGCACTTAACCCCTTCACGACCGTAGCAGTTAATACCGCTACGGTCGTGAAGGGGTTAAGTGCACCCGCTACCCCCCCGCAAGCCCTAAACAACCACCGTTGGGGCTAATACCCCCTTCACCCACCCCCGCTACCCACAATACAAAACATTCACACACAGCAGCAGCACAATTAATAAATAAATCTAAATAAATAAATGAATATAAATAAATACATTTAAAATACATTTTTATTCATAGTGTAGATGTGCAGGGGGTCTCCGGAGCTGAACCGCTGTGGTTTTAGGTCCGGGGACCCCCTGCTTCCCGAGATACAGGCCCCTTTAAGGGGTGCCCGTATCCCTCTGCTTGGTTTACAGGCCGCGGTCACGTGATCGGGACCTTTAAATGCAGAGGGATACCGGCACCCCCTAAAGGGGCCTGTATCTCGGGAAGCAGGGGGTCCCCGGACCTAAAACCAACGCGGTTCAGCTCCGGAGACCCCCTGCACATCTACACTATGAATAAAAATGTATTTTAAATGTATTTATTTATATTCATGTATTTATTTATTTATTTAGATTTATTTATTTATTGTGCTGCTGCTGTGTGAATTTTTTTTATTGTGGGTAGTGGGTAGTGGGTGTGGGTATGGTTATTTACACGGGATCCCCCTCCCCACATTTACATACAGTACACTGCACTCACAGAAACACAGGCAGGGAGATTTAACCAACACAATAGGGGGAGGGGGTCTTACACAGATTAGTCAAAGCAGGGAACTTTAGCAGACACAATAGGGGGAAGGGTTTTTACATAGATTACAGTCAAGGCAGGGAAGTTTAACACACACAATAGGGGGAGGGTGTCTTACACAGGTTACAGTCAAGGCAGGGAGGTTGAACACACACATTAAAAATATGTATTTAATGTATTTATTGTTTATTCTGCCTTAACCCTTCATTGCCTTAGCGGCTATCAGCTATGGCAATGAAGCAGCATTTCTGTATTTTTAATAATATTGTGCAGGAGCAGGGGGTCCCCTGAGCATTAATTTCTGGCTCAGGGAACCCCCTGCTCACTGTACAATATTATTTAAAATACAGAAATGCTGCTTCATTACCATAGCACATAGCCGCTAAGGTAAGGAATGAGTGTTTATTTATATATGTGTTTTATTTATACTGTACATGTGCAGAGGGTCTCCGGAGCAAAAACGTTTTGGTTTTAGGTCCGGGGACCCCCTGCTCCCCGAGATACAGGAACCTTTAGGGGGTGCCGGTATCCCTCTGCTTTGTTTACATGCCGCGGTCACGTGATTGGGACCTTTAAATGCAGAGGGATACCGGCACCTCATAAAGGGGGCTGTATCTCGGGAAGCAGGGGGTCCCCAGACCTGAAACCAAAACGCCGAGCAGGGGAGAAGCAGGAAAGAAGCAGACAGCAAAACCGGAGGCGAGATCCCATTGTGTATCTAACTGCCAAACTAACCACTAATATCATGTGAGTGTATTACCATTCACTTATTATTCTAATACAATTTTAAACAGTCCGCACTATGTTTGGTTGTTTGTGCTTAACCATTTAAGGAACCTGTACTTACATCACTGCTGAAGCTGGAACACTGGTTTCTAGAACTGAAGGGGCAACACTTAAAGATACCATTATGTGTACAGACCCACCCTCACTTTTGTGAGTATAACAGTCACAGACTGAATGAAGACATATTCCACTTGTAATTAATTGAATCAAACTATATATATTTTTTATTTCCACATGTTTTTGCGCTTCCCATCGATCATCACTTCTTCACTTATCTGGGATTGAGAGAGCAATCCTGCCTTGGGTCACAGCTGCATCACAAGTTTGGAATAAATCTATAGAATAGAACTCACAAAAGTCGTAGATAATTTCACATGTCAGAGATCCTTCTCTCTCTGACAGGAGCCCTTTAGACAGTAAAAGCCAGGATATCCCTCAGTGTACGGGTATATAGGGTATATAGAAATAAAGAAAAGCCACAATAGTGCATACTATTCCAACTCGATATATATTCACACAATCAACAAGAGTATAACACTCTCACATTTGCCATGTTAAAATTGGGTGGGGGAGAGAACCGTCGATCGGTCTTCAGTGCAGTTGCAGGCAGCTTTACAGCGTCTTGGAATCTCTCACTGTGCTTTCTGCATACATCACCGCCGTCGCGTCACGTGGTTTATCTTATAACTGGATATTCAATTAAATTTCCCTTCTCGCCTTGCTGAGGACATCACACCCGGCCTGTAACATCACACACAGGGCTACTGGATCAGTTTGTGAGGATGGTGAAGATGAGTCTCAGCTCGCGTCACTGCCCGAGGTAGGAGGCCACAGCACTGTCACATACAGCAGGTTTATATTATACAGGAGATTCCAAGACGCTGTGAAGCTGCCTGCAACTGCACTGAAGACCGATCGACGGTTCTCTGCCCCACCCGATTTTAACATGGCAAATGTGAGTGTGTTATACTCTTGTTGATTGTGTGAATATATCGAGTTGGAATAGTATGCACTATTGTGGCTTTTCTTTATTTCTATATACCCTATATACCCTACAGTATATACCCGTACACTGAGGTATATCCTGGCAATTACTGTCTAAAGGGCTCCAGTCAGAGAGAGAAGGATCTCTGACATGTGAAATTATCTACGACTTTTGTGAGTTCTATTCTATAGATTTATTCCATTCCTGCAGTGAATACAGTCTGCACTATATATGTCATTTTCTTTTACATTTACAGTATCACCATACTTTCCTGCGCTCCTCCTCATCTTCAAGCAACACAAATCCATCATCCTGGGATCTGGAACTGTCCCATCAGAGGAAGTTGAGCTGCTCATTTTACACATTTATTATCTTTTCACTACTGGCGTAAGGTGTACTCGTGTATTTAAGTTGTATTTCTAACAACACTATTAGTTCATAATTTGGGAGCGCCCAGTCCATCCCCCACATCCTCCCCTCCCCTCCCCCCCCATCCCCCACTTCCCCCCTTTTTGCATCACAAGTTTGTTTGTATCACCACATTTATTTTTATTTTGGTTAAATTGTTAATATTGTGTTAACATATGTTTTAATTAGAAATAGAGCGCCACTATTTGATATATTTTCTTTGCACTAATATCACTCCACCCTATATCAAGGCTGCACTGAGTATAATGAGAATTCACTAGAATCACTATGGATACACCCAATGTCTTCTCAAATAGGTCTAATCGGAAAATTAATTTAGACACTTATTATAAAGATGTAGATCTCCCATTTAAGGAAGACAAAGAACATATTAATGCCACATGTATAAAATTGGAACGAACATTAATACGTGATACTAAAAAATGGCTAGATCTGTTATTTCTTAGAAAATAAATAGAATATAAAATAATTCCAAGGGGATTAAGAGTACAAAAAAAACCCTCTATGGATTTAAGCGATGAGATTTCATACAAAAATGGAATATAGCACAAGATGACTGTTCAATAAATCTTATGCGACTAATAATGGAACAACAGGAAAAACATTTAACTGTATTGGATAAAGAAATAGAAGATTTAAGAACAGAATTAGGCTCTTTAGAAAACATTAAGGACAGTCATCTTCAGGAATTGGTGAAAAAACAAAGATCATATTTAAAAGACACAAATGATGTAATACTATTACTGCAAGACATAAAGTGGCAGGAAGGTTACATATTAGTAACCACAGATGTAACGGCTCTATATACATCAATCAAACATTCTGATGGATGTAGAAAAAAGTGGTAACTTTCCAGCACAACAAATAGAATTTTTAATAGAGTGCATCAAGTTTATACTACAAAAAAACTTCTTTTGGTTCGATGAGATATTTTATCTACAGCTTTGTGGGACTGCCATGGGGCCCAAATTCGCGCCCAGCAATGCTTATCTACTCGTGTCCATGTGGGAAGAACAATACATATGGACATGGGCGGGCCTGGACGCGAATTTGGTCACATGGTGGAGGTTTATCGATGACATTATTTTCATCTGGAAGGGAACAGTGGATGACCTAAATGCATTCCTTCTATATTTGGATAGAAATGATCTAAATTTAAAGTTCACATCCAATATGAGTGAATCTACTGTAAATTTCTTGGATCTTACTATTTATATAGAAAATCAGTTAATAAAAACAAAAAATTATTTTAAGGAAGTGATTCAGGTAGCCACAAGTGTAGAGATGCAGCGCACAGCAAGGAACTGGATCCACGGGACACCAGCAGTTTGATAAAAATAAAGTTTTTTATTGAAAAAACATGGTGCAGACAGGCATGGGTGCAGGGAAAAAAGCCTCTGTCTCTTTTTTTCCCTGCACCCATGCCTGTCTGCACCATGTTTTTTCAATAAAGAAATTTATTTTTATCAAACTGCTGGTGTCCCGTGGATCCAGTTCCTTGCTGTGCGCTGCATCTCTACACTTGTGGCTACCTGAATCATCTCAACTGGCAGAAGCACGCATTCCAGAAGGCACAATGGGCAAGGTCACGTGAGTTTGTACCTTAAACAGTACATAGAGGTATTTTATTGGTGTTTTTACTAGTTGTCAGTACCAGTCCACATTGGCAGTGAGGGGGTGGGGCTCATATATCTCCATTACCCACACTCACCAGGACATTTATTCAGGTCTCAGACACATATACTCACCCATATATACCTCACTCATTTATATATACCTTAAACCCAGCCTATGACCTTCAATCAAGAAATTATTGTTTATTACAAATCTTGTCACTTGAGCACTATATTTGAACAATGTTCTTCTACCTGATTTTAAGGAAGTGGATGCAAACAACTTTATACTACAGTCCAGCTGTCACCATAATAAATGGATAGCAAACATTCCATATGGCCAATATCGTAGACTAAAATGGAACTGTACGGATAATGATGTATTTACTACACAATCCACTACCTTAACCAAGAAATTTACAGATAGAAATTACAAAATTAAAAATGTTAAACAAGCTCTAGACAAAATCAATCTGGAGTCTAGAGAATCTATGTTAACTCCCTCTGTAAAGAAAACTCAAAATGTTTCGTTAAATGGGCCGTTTATCACACAGTACAATAAAGATGCCTAAAAAATTGGTAAGATTCTCAATGCCCATTGGCCCATATTGAAAAATGATCCGATTTTAGGATCACATTTGCCAGATAGAGCACAAATGATATTTAAGAAAGTTCCTAATATTAAAAATAAGCTGGCACCAAGTGCATTGAGAAAAAAACCATATACTCATGTCACCTGGCTAGATCTTCCAAAGGGCTTCTTTAATTGTAAAAACTGTACAGCTTGTCAATTTAGTTCCACCACAGTAGATAACTTTGTCTCTAATACCACCAGCAAAAGATACCAGATTAAACAACACCTGAACTGTAGATCAAAATTTGTGGTGTATATTTTGGAATGTAGCTGTGGGTATCAATATGTGGGTAAAACCATACGCCCCCTGAAAATTAGAATATTAGAACACATTGTAAATATAAGAAGGAAATTAGTCAGACACAGTGTCTCAAATCACTTTTTATTATTCCATGATTCAAACCCCCAAGGACTCCCATTTAAGGCCATTGAGCAAATAATGCCACACTGGAGAGGGGGAAATAGAAATTCTGCTCTAATTAAGAGAGAATCGTACTGGATATACGAACTCCAAACCATCTCCCCCCTAGGTCTCAATATAGAGTTTGACGTTAAACCCTTTTTATAATATATGTATAACTCATGCAACTTTTCTTTAACTAGATCTGCAAATTACTACAGTAAAGATGGTTATTTAAACTATTTAAATGATAGTAAATATGTATTTGATATGAGTAAATTCTACCTTTGTTCTTTTTATAGCTGGATCAGTTTATATATATTTTTATAAAAATAAACATTTTTTAACATTTTTAACATTTTTAATAATATCATTTTAATATTCCTCTGTATAAAAGATTGTACAATATTTTTGAACTCCATATATGTTTAGATATGGAGGAAATGTGTTAAATGCATGCAGCCTCAACCATACTCCACATGTCTGATGTGGAGAATATATATCTCTGTATTATAAAATCACTAATAAATCCTTATGTAAGCAGGTATAAATAAATACGCTTGCAATATAGCTACTTAGAGTATATACAGTACAGGCATACCCCGGTTTAAGACTCACTTTAAGTACACTCGCAAGTAAGTACATCTCGCACAATAGGCAAACGGCAGCTCACGCATGCGCCAGTCAGCACGTCCTGAACAGCAATACCGGCTCCCTACCTGTAACGAAGGTGGGCGCAAGCGGGGAGACTATAGAGCCTCTTACAAATGCGTTATTTACATCAGTTATGCACGTATATGACGATTGCAGTACAGTACATGCATCGATAAGTGGGGAAAAGGCAGTGCTTCACTTTAAGTACATTTTCGCTTTACATACATGCTCCGGTCCCATTGCGTACGTTAATGTGGGGTATGCCTGTATAGTGATATACCTTTAAGAACCCTCAATTAGTTTAGAACCAATCAGTGAATAATTTAAGGTATATAACCATCAAAGATCAGTACCATCGTCACTCCTGATGAAACCGAGTAAGGTGAAACGCGTAGAGTGACGCTGAGAGAGGATCCACAGCTGACTCACCGACCGGAACTGCCGAAACCCACTGACGTCACATCCGGATCTGCTGAAACGCAACCGTGAGACGCACGCTGAGCAGGGGAGAAGCAGGAAAGAAGCAGACAGCAAAACCGGAGGCGAGATCCTATTGTGTATCTAAATGCCTAACTAACCACTAAACTCCACCCTATATCAAGGCTGCACTAAGTATAATTAGAATTCACTAGAATCACTATGGATACACCCAATGTCTTCTCAAATAGGTCTAATCCGAACATTAATTTAGACACCTATTTCAAAGATGTAGATCTCCCATTTAAGGAAGACAAAGAACATATTAATGCCACATGTATAAAATTGGAACGAACATTAATACGTGATACTAAAAAATGGCTAGATCTGTTATTTCTTAGAAAATACATAGAATATAAAATAATTCCAAGGGGATTAAGAGTACAAAAAAAACCCCTCTATGGATTTAAGCGATGATGATTTCATACAAAAATGGAATATAGCACAAGATGACTGTTCAATAAATCTTATGCGACTAATAATTGAACAGCAGGAAAAACATTTAACTGTATTGGATAAAGAAATAGAAGATTTAAGAACAGAATTAGGCTCTTTAGAAAACATTAAGGACTATAGTGATAGAGATGCTAAAATGCAAAAAAATATAGATACTTTTAAAAATGAAGTGATTGCTATCAAGCTACAAAAATTCAGGAGAGATCAGGACGATTACGCCAAAGGCATAGAGAGAACATGGAATAAAAATGCAAAAACAGGCCCAAAGGCAAAAACTGATCCTGGCCCTCCTGAAAGTGGCTCGATGAGCATTTCTCATATGGATACCTCCTATAGAGGAAAATTTACGGATAGATAACCAAAAAAACACGCAGGTTTTTTACCACAAATTTTAATTAAAAAGGTAGAAACAAAGTCACTCCTTACAGGAGGACAGGCCAAAGAAACAAAAAGCCTCCATACTGGAGGAAAGGCCAAAGAAAAAAACAAAACACATTAAAATAAGTGATATCTTGGGGAAAACATCAAAGGAGAACTCTAGGAGTGAAAATTGAAAGAAAGAATTTCCCTCTTCTTCTTCTTCTTTTTTAGAGCTCAAGGGGTGTTTGAATTCATGGGAAACCAGGAATCCCTTTCACCCGTTACAAAATCAAACTATACCACTAAGACAGACACAAAAAAGACGCATGTCAGAGGGAAACGAGGGGGTAGAAAACGGAAAAACAAGAAAAATGTTTTAAAGACAAATAATGTTTTTAATTTAAGTAGTAAAATCCTTACAGAAAACCAAAGTAGGGTCATCGGTAAAGGATTATCATTTGCTCCCACCATTGGACCAAATAAATTTAATCTATTTATAGATGCACACAAATTTCTGAGAACACTAACTCTTAAGAGATTTTTTATTAATAAAGACGCTGAAACAAGAAATTGGACTAGCCCATCAACTAGTTCTATAAATGATTTAAATACATCCCAACTAGAATCACCCACATTTGTGCATTCAAAATTTAAACCGAAGTCACACTTTTTTCCTATGTTCGCAAAAGGTAATCATTTAGAAGTCTTCTTTCAATTAATACTGAAGGATTTAGAATCCCTAACAGATAGTAAGCAAAAATATCACTCTAACTTAAACAAAGAAGAAAAAATAGCACTAGAAGAATTGTCATCAGATCAAAGTATTGTAATAAAACCAGCAGACAAGGGAGGGGGAGTGGTAATTATGGACCACTGCTATTATATGAATGAAGCTAATAGAATTTTGGGAGATACAAATACATATCAAAAATTTTAATCAAATCCCACTACTTTATTCCAAAAAGAACTACTAGCCCTATTAGAAGACGGCAAGCAGAAAGGTATCCTTTAAGATAATGAATTTCTATTCTTAAATGTACAAGACCCCAAATTCCCCATCTTTTATTTTCAACCGAAAATACACAAGAATCTGCAACATCCTCCCGGTAGGCCGATAATTTCGAGTATCGGGTCATTAACATCGAACCTATCTGAGTTCATTGACAGTCATCTTCAGGAATTGGTGAAAAAACAAAGATCATATTTAAAAGACACAAATGATGTAATACTATTACTGCAAGACATAAAATGGCAGGAAGGTTACATATTAGTAACCACAGATGTAACGGCTCTATATACATCAATCAAACATTCTGATGGATGTAGAGCCGTGAAAACTTTTTTGAAAAAAAGTGGCAACTTTCCAGCACAACAAATAGAATTTTTAATAGAGTGCATCAAGTTTATACTACAAAAAAACTTCTTTTGGTTCGATGAGATATTTTATCTACAGCTTTGTGGGACTGCCATGGGGCCCAAATTCGCGCCCAGCAATGCTTATCTACTCGTGTCCATGTGGGAAGAACAATACATATGGACGTGGGCGGGCCTGGACGCGAATTTGGTCACATGGCGGAGGTTTATCGATGACATTATTTTCATCTGGAAGGGAACAGTGGATGACCTAAATGCATTCCTTCTATATTTGGATAGAAATGATCTAAATTTAAAGTTCACATCCAATATGAGTGAATCTACTGTAAATTTCTTGGATCTTACTATTTATATAGAAAATCAGTTAATAAAAACAAAAAATCATTTTTAAGGAAGTGGATGTAAACAACTTTATACTACAGTCCAGCTGTCACCATAATAAATGGATAGCAAACGTTCCATATGGCCAATATCGTAGACTAAAACGGAACTGTACGGATAATGATGTATTTACTACACAATCCACTACCTTAACCAAGAAATTTACAGATAGAAATTACAAAATTAAAAATGTTAAACAAGCTCTAGACAAAATCAATCTGGAGTCTAGAGAATCTATGTTAACTCCCTCTGTAAAGAAAACTCAAAATGTTTCGTTAAATGGGCCGTTTATCACACAGTACAATAAAGATGCCTAAAAAAATGGTAAGATTCTCAATGCCCATTGGCCCATATTGAAAAATGATCCGATTTTAGGATCACATTTGCCAGATAGAGCACAAATGATATTTAAGAAAGCTCCTAATATTAAAAATAAGCTGGCACCAAGTGCATTGAGAAAAAAACCATCTACTCATGTCACCTGGCTAGATCTTCCAAAGGGCTTCTTTAATTGTAAAAACTGTACAGCTTGTCAATTTAGTTCCACCACAGTAGATAACTTTGTCTCTAATACCACCAGCAAAAGATACCAGATTAAACAACACCTGAACTGTAGATCAAAATTTGTGGTGTATATTTTGGAATGTAGCTGTGGGTATCAATATGTGGGTAAAACCATACGCCCCCTGAAAATTAGAATATTAGAACACATTGTAAATATAAGAAGGAAATTAGTCAGACACAGTGTCTCAAATCACTTTTTATTATTCCATGATTCAAACCCCCAAGGACTCCCATTTAAGGCCATTGAGCAAATAATGCCACACTGGAGAGGGGGAAATAGAAATTCTGCTCTAATTAAGAGAGAATCGTACTGGATATACGAACTCAAACCACCCCCCCCCTAGTTCTCAATATAGAGTTTGACGTTAAACCCTTTTTATAATATATGTATAACTCATGCAACTTTTCTGTCTCCCCATAGATCTTTAACTAGATCTGCAAATTACTACAGTAAAGATGGTTATTTAAACTATTTAAATGATAGTAAATATGTATTTGATATGAGTAAATTCTACCTTTGTTCTTTTTATAGCTGGATCAGTTTATATATATTTTTTATAAAAATAAACATTTTTTAACATTTTTAACATTTTTAATAATATCATTTTAATATTCCTCTGTATAAAAGATTGTACAATATTTTTGAACTCCATATATGTTTAGATATGGAGGAAATGTGTTAAATGCATGCAGCCTCAACTATACTCCACATGTCTGATGTGGAGAATATATATCTCTGTATTATAAAATCACTAATAAATCCTTATGTAAGCAGGTATAAATAAATACGCTTGCAATATAGCTACTTAGAGTATATATAGTGCTATACCTTTAAGAACCCTCAATTGGTTTCGAACCAATCAGTGAATAATTTAAGGTATATAACCATCAAAGATCAGTACCATCGTCACTCCTGATGAAACCGAGTAAGGTGAAACGCGTAGAGTGACGCTGAGAGAGGATCCACAGCTGACTCGCCGACCGGAACTGCCCAAACCCGCTGACGTCACATCCGGATCTGCTGAAACGCAACCGTGAGACGCACGCCGAGCAGGGGAGAAGCAGGAAAGATGAAGACAGCAAAACCGGAGGCGAGATCCTATTGTGTATCTAAATGCCTAACTAACCACTAATATCATGTGAGTGTTTTACCATCCACTTATTATTCTAATACAATTTTAAACAGTCCACACTATGTTTGGTTGTTTGTGCTTAACCATTTAAGTAACCTGTATTTACATCACTGCTGAAGCTAGAACAATGGTTTCTAGAAATGAAGGGGCAACACTTAAATTACGTGTACAGACCCACCCTCACTTTTGTGAGTATAACAGTCACAGACCGAATGAAGACATATTCCACTTGTAATGAATTGAATCACACTGTATATATTTTTTATTTTCACATGTTTTTGCGCTTCCCATCGATCAACACTTCTTCACTTACCTGGGATTGAGAGAGCAATCCTGCCTTGGGTCACAGCTGCATCACAAGTTTGTTTGTATCACCACATTTATTTTTATTTTGGTTAAATTGTTAATATTGTGTTAACATATGTTTTAATTAGAAATAGAGCGCCACTATTTGATATATTTTCTTTGCACTTTACGAGTTGTGCAGGCCTGATATACACTTTATTCCTGGATGTGCAGCTGTATGATCCTTTAACATTGAGTGTTCCATGGTTGTGACTTGGTGTGGGATCTTGGCATATATGTTTGCAGAGTTTGCAGCGGTTGTTGTTGCACGGTTTTGTGCCATTATCAGTATCTTTAAGTTTGTTGTGAAGTTTTCTGCTGACTAATTTCTGTTTGAGGTTTGGTGGTTGCCGGAATGGAAGAATGGGAGTTTTGGGAAAGATATCTTTTAATGTTGCATCCTCTGCCAGCATGGGTTGCAGATCTTTGATTATTTTTCGTGTACCCTCTAGGGTAGGGTTGTATGTGGCCACCTAGTGGTATGCGTGTGAACATTCGGTCAGGGTTGTGAGATGCCTGTTTCTGTCTTCAGTGTCAGAGCATATGCGGTGGTATCTTATAGCCTGGCTGTGTATGATACCTTGTTTGGTATGAGTGGGATGGAAGCTGTAGTTGTGGAGGTAACTGCATCTGTCTGTTGGTTTCTTGTATACAGATGTGTAGTTTGCCATCTTTCAGTGTTACTGGTGTATCTAGAAAGTTTACTAGGTTTGCCGAATAATCCATTTTGAGATTAATTGATGGATGGAATGAGTTCAGGGACTAGTAGAATTGTTTTAGGTTTCCTTCACCCTCTGTCCATAATATAAACAGGTCATCAATGTATCTGTAGTATTTGTAAGGTTTGTGGGGGCATGAAGTTAGGAATCTTTGTTCAAGATGAAAAGATTGGCATATTGCGGTGCCATCATGGTACCCATTGCAGTCCCCATTAATTGTAGGTACATTTCCTTGTTGAAGCTGAAGTAGTTGTGTGTGAGGATGTATTCTCAGTTTGGTAATTACATCAGCGCTGTATTTCTCATCCAGGGGAGATGTTGTAAGGAATTGCAGGCATGCCTCAATACCATCCTTGTGGGTGATGTTGCTGTAAAGGGATTCTACATCCATGGTAACTAGCAGTGTGTTGGATGGTAGTTGGTTTATGTTGTACTATATGTACTTATCTACAGTACAAATCTGTTTTTTTCCCTCTACACAGTTTTAGCCATAGATTCCTGTGTTTATCAGTTTTACCTGACCTGAAGAAGAGAGGAGAACTCTCGAAAGCTTGTCCTATGACACAAATTGTTAGTCCAATAAAAAAGGTATCACCTAATACTGAAGAACTCATTTATTCTGCACAATCGCAACTGGACTAACACAGCTTTTTTTCTGATATATACTGTATATATACAGTGGTCGACAAATCACCAAAAAATGTCCTCGCCACACAAAAAAATCTACTCTCCACATAGTACCAAACGTGTGCTGCTTGGGCCAATAGGAGCTTGCCACGATGTTAAATCCACTCGCCCGGGGCGAGCAAATGTATAGGTTTGTCGAACACTATATATATATATATATATATATATATATATATATATATACATACACACGTTACCAGCAGGAATGATGGCACAAAGACGACAGCACTCAAAAGTGCTTAAAAGTAAAAGTAATTGTATTAAAGAAATAATTAAATTAAATATTAATATTAAATATTAAATTAATAATTAAAGAAATAAACAGCACAAAATACAACGTTTCGATCCGCACAGAGGGATCTTCATCAAGGGAGTGTGCAGTGAACAACAGACAAAGAGTAACTTTAAATACCCTAAACCAGTGCAACAAATCACTCCCATCAATTAACTAATCATGCAAAGGCAGGTGAGTCATATCAGTCCCAATTGTTGACAGCTGGATGAGTCTTCAGTGTTGAAGTGTATCAGCTGTGAGAGTCATTAGATGGCTGTCCATGGTTACCACGGTAACATGGGGTGGGTCTCTGTGGCTGATCAGCTGACAAGGATTAAGTGATCAGTGAATGGGACTAGTATGCTGTCATGTAATTGTCAATAGAGTAACTACCTACCATCTAGCATAGATACTGTATTTATTCCTGTCTATGATATATATATATACAAAGCATGAATTCGGCGCAAAGTGAAACAACACCCAAAAGTGAGGATGAACATGGTGATAGACAGGGAGGTGGTGGGAGATTAAAAAAATATGGAAATGCAAGCTGCAGACAAAGTATGCATGCATATACTCAAGAGGGTACATGAAAATGTGGAAGCAGATAATGATAGATATCAACATTTTGATAGCAGGCACAACATTGTTTTGGAGGCTGACCTCAAAATGTGGTCAACCGCAGTAAGTAAATCCCGGTTAGAGAAAGCAGCCCAAATTCCAGTCTTTGTTCAGACCTTTGGGTTCTAAAGTGTTCAATTTGTATATCATTTTGGCCTCCAATTGAAGCAACAGTTTATGCCTGTCACCACCTATGGTTGGAACATGCGCCTGTATGATGGGCATGCAGCGGAATGTGGATAGGCCGTGCTGTTTGTTTTTGAAATGTTTTGCTACAGGGAGAAATTTTAAGTCATCCTTGTCGGTGGGATCCATGAGTGCCTTGAGGATCGTTGACCTATGCACGGTTATTCGCTCCTTCAACATTTGTGACGTTTTACCAACATAGTACAGGGGCATCTGATGATGTAGACAACAAAACGTGATTCACAATTCAAGAAATCCTGTATCCTGATGGGAGTGCCGTCATGTGGATGGGAGAAGTATTTATGGGAGGGATTTGTCCAGTATTAGATACTGCAGTTCACATATCCTTTGCACTTGTGTACCCCCTGGGTCTTGGTGAACCAGGTGGGAGGATTAGCATACTTCTCCACTGGATCCGATCTTGTCAGAATATCTCCCAGAGAACAACCCCTCCTATAACAAAAGATTGGCTGAGCTGTAAAGTGTCTCCCAATCCTTTGATCATTGGTCAGGATGTGCCCGTGCTTGCGAATGCTGCGCTGAATCCGTCCTGACGAAGTGCTGTATGTTGAGATCACATTAAAGCGTGTATTTTCTGTGTCTTTGGTGGTGGGTTTCAATAGATCTTCCCTTGTAGGTAGTCTTGCCTTGTTGAGTGCATCATCAATCTCCATTTTCTCATAACCCCTTATGAGGAACCGTGCTGCCATTTGCTGGAGAGCCTCTTCCACTTCCGTTGGATTGCTGGTGATCCTTCTTGCTCTGAGAATTTGTGAGAATGGTAGACCTTTCTTTAAGGGAGGCAGGTGATGGCTTGTAGCTTCAAGAAGTGTGTTTTTATCAGTTTTTTTGGTATGGATCCTGGTGCAGAGAGTTCCATGATCTTTGTAGACCGTAGTGTCCAGAAACACAATTTCACTGTTGCTGTACTTGTAGGTTAACCGTATCGTTGATGGTATCTGATTCAGGAAGAAAACAAATTCCATGAGATCAGGCTCACTGCCCCCCAAGAGCATGAAGATATCATCTATGTACCGTGTATAATGCAGTACAGATCCTGCATGCAGAGCATCATGGAGGAGGTGGGTCTGTTCGTAGACGTTCATAAAGATGTTTGTGTTTGAGGGGGCCATATTAGACCCTATCGCCGTTCCCATGAGTTCTAGATAATATGTCGGCTCAAAGCGAAAATAAATTCTTATGGAGAATGAGCTCAATAAGGATCATCAGGAATTCAATGGGGGGTCAGTTGTCAGTTGTCTGTGCCCCCACAGCTCAAATTGTCCCGTATTGCCTCCATACCATCCAAATCTTGTATGTTAGTGTACAGGCTGGAGACATCCAGTGTTATCAGGAGTGTTAGTGACATCAGTCTTTAGATGGACTCTTTTATTCTAACACTTCACCGAAATTTTCCGGTGACTATTTCCGAATGCCACGAGCTTTGCCACGTTCGTGCGGCGTTCGTGCCGTATTCATATCGCAAACATGCAGGCATCACCCGCGCTTGATCTGTTTAATGAGAATGTTTCGGATTTAATTGGTTGCAAATCTCCGCGTATCCACCAGGAAACAGTTATTCATGAATTGTAATGCGCATGCGCATCACACACAGAGCTCAATGCACATCCAGCAAAACTTTATACACGGTACAGTGCCTAAATATACATGTATTGATATCTATTAAATAAAATGGTCTTTTAGTTTAACATTTGGCCAAATTTTTAAACTAAAAGACCATTTTATTTAATAGATATCAATACATGTATTTTAGGCACTGTACCGTGTACAAAGTTTCGCTGGATGTGCATTGAGCTCTGTCTGTGTTTCATGTTCGTCTCTGGTTTTAAATGTATATTGCTATGCTCAGTAGCACTCCTCTGTGAAACTTATACACTTATATATATGTTGTGGTTATTTTGGGGGTTCAATATGAGCTTGTGGGTGTTCTATATGTCTTACAATTCTTGTTCAGCTGCTCTTAGCTGATTGGAGGGTGGCAACCTCCTACCTAATTTAAGCTCACCCCCTCCCACTTTTAAATGGTTCAAAGCTCACTCCATAGCATCTCCCACTCTCAGGGGAACTTGCCTGCTTGCAGTGTGATTCTGACAAATCTAATACAGAATGATTTTCCTGGTAATGTACAGGTTAATAAAAGCTTCAATCAGACTTAGAACTTTGCAACTCATTTTGACAGATTTATTATAAAACATTCTTCCTGGCAATGCACATGTTATTAACAATTTATATTAGTGTAGGGACCTTTGAGGTGTGGTCTGCCGTACAGTGGCTCAGGGGCTGGCAACAATTTGGCCAAAATGTTAAACTAAAAGACCATTTTATTTAATAGATATCAATACATGTATATTTAGGCACTGTACCGTGTATAAAGTTTCGCTGGATGTGCATTGAGCTCTGTCTGTGTTTCATGTTCGTCTCTGGTTTTAAATGTATATTGCCATGCTCAGTAGCATTCCTCTGTGAAACTTATACACTTACAGTACCGACACACTTTATTCTCGCTCGGCTAGTCCCGCGAATTCGGGTATATCCGGGTGTATTCAGGTTTCTGATCGTTTTCTGCCGGAGTGCATTGCGTTATTTTCCCGGCAGGGATTTAAGCATTTTATTCCGGCTGGTTGCAATACTGCAATGCCGTGTAAAAACACATGGTGCGCTTGCGAGCTGTTCTCTTTGAAGCCGTCCCCTATAATGAATTGTAATGCAGTATATATACTGTATATATATATACTGTATAACAACAACCCCTATAAGCCCTAACATACAGTACTGTACACATACAGTACTGTATATGCACATACATAAATGATACTACTGTATGGGCGGAGGGGGCGAGATGTGTTTGCAGCAGAGAGAGATCCGCTGCTCTCTCTCTGCGCAAACATCGGCACATTAAAAATTATTTTAAATACATTTTTATTGATAGTGTAGCTGTGCAGGGGGTCTCCGGAGCTGAACCGCGTTGGTTTCAGGTCTGGGGACCCCCTGCTCCCCGAGATACAGCCCCCTTTAGGGGGTGTCGGTATCCCTCTGCTTGGTTTAAAGGGCCCGACCACGTTATCGCGGCCTGTAAACCAAGCAGAGCAGAGGGATACCGGCACCCCATAAAGGGGCCTGTATCTCGGGGAGCAGGGGGTCCCCAGACCTGAAACCAGTGCGGTTCTGCTCTGGAGACCCTCTGCACATGTACAGTATCAATAAAACACATACAGTATACAGTATAAATAAACACTCGTTCTTTACCTTAGCGGCTATGCGCTATTGTAAAGAAGCAGCATTTCTGTATTTTAATAATATTGTACAGTGAGCAGGAGGTTCCCTGAGCCAGAAATTAATGCTCAGGGACCCCCCCTGCTCCTACTCAATATTATTAAAAATACAGAAATGCTGCTTCATTACCATAGCGGATAGCCGCTAAGGCAATGAAGGGGTTAACCCACCGTGCCCGCTTTATTGTGCGTAGTGGGGATGGGTGAGGGGGGTATTTGGCCCTTGGTGTGAGTTTAGGACTTGCGGGGGGGTTGCGGGTGCACTTAACCTCTTCACGACCGTAGCAGTTAATACCGCTACAGTCATGAAGGGGTTAAGCCCTCCCGCTACCCCCCCGCAAGCCCTAAACAAGCACCGTTGGGGCTAATACCAGATTCACCCACCCCCGCTACCCACAATTAAAAAAATACACACACAGCAGCAGCCAAAAAAAAAAAAAAATCTAAATAAATAAATGACAATAAATACATTTGAAATACATTTTTATTGATAGTGTAGATGTGCAGGGGGTCTCCAGAGCTGAACCGTGTTGGTTTCAGGTCTGGGGACCCCCTGCTCCCCGAGATACAGCCCCCTTTAGGGGGTGCCGGTATCCCTCTGCTTGGTTTAAAGTGCCCGACCACGTGATCGCGGCCTGTAAACCAAGCAGAGCAGAGGGATAACGCCCCCCCCTTAAAGGGGCCTGTATCTCGGGGAGCAGGGGGTCCCCAGACCTGAAACCAGTGCGGTTCTGCTCTGGAGACCCTCTGCACATCTACACTATCAATAAAAAGGTATTTTAAATGTATTTATTTATATTCATTTATTTATTTATTTATTTAGATTTATTTATTAATTGTGCTGCTGCTGCAAGTCCTAAACTCACACCAAGGGCCAAACACCCCCCTCACCCCCAATAAAAAAAATTCACGCACAGCAGCCCCACAATTAATAAATAAATCTAAATAAATAAATAAATACATGAAGAGAAATAAATATATACTGTATATATATATACTGGATATATATACAGTATATATATAATAACAATCCCTATACATATACCGTATATACTGTGTATATATATACTGTATATGGATTGAAATGTTATGTTTTATATTGTAAAATCAGTTAGGATTATTAAATGGATTATTATTATTGTCTGTATAGAGAAGCGTTATTTGTAGGACAGTATGATTTTGATAACCATTCTACATGTATTTGTATATTGGTTCATCATCTGTGTGTATATATACTGTATACTGTATATATCTGTATATATATCTATATCTATATATATTATATATATATATATATATATATATATATATATATATATATAGATATAGATATAGATATAGATATAGATATATATACAGATATATACAGCATACAGTATATATACACACAGATGATGAACCAATATACAAATACATGTAGAATGGTTATCAAAATCATACTGTCCTACAAATAACGCTTCTCTATACAGACAATAATAATAATCCATTTAATAATCCTAACTGATTTTACAATATAAAACATAACATTCCAATCCACACAGTACATTGCATTTACATTGTATAAATGATGCATAAAATCTATGCACCATATACATTCTGCAAATGAATGTTAACAATATAATTGCAAGCTACTCTACCGGTAAATACAAACACTTCCAAACAAGTCAACTATTTTAACCAATCAAGTAAACAAAAATCAATATATACTGTAAGTACCAACCAGAAAACACAATTTAAAACCAAAGCTAACCCTTACAATACCAAGGATTACATCTATCTAATTGTAAAAAACCTTATACATTATACACAGCATTGCAATGTACATGATGAAAAATACAGTACATTCCCTGTATCTCCCTGCCTTCAGTGTAATCTGTTTAAAGCCGCCTCCCCCCTAATGTTTCTGTTAAACAGATTACACTGAAGGCAGAGAGAAGCACAAAGACCTAAAGGCCTAAAGCCCCCTCCCCCCTAATGTTTCTGTTAAACAGATTACACTGAAGGGAGAGAGATGTAAAGGCCTAAAGCCCCCTCCCCCCTAATGTTTCTGTTAAACAGATTACACTGAAGGGAGAGAGATTTTACAGAAACACACATTAGGGGGGAGGGGGCTTTAAACAGATTACACTGAAGGCAGAGATATGTTTCTGTTACCAGTAAATCTCCCTCCCTGCTGTCAGTGCAGTGTATGTAAATGTGGGGAGGGGGGGGACCCAATGTGCATACTGTGAGGTCTAACCACCCTCACCCCCTACCCACATACCGTTACCCCCCCCCCCATCCTGGCCATGGCCCCTCCATTTCTGCAAAACAGACACAAAAATTAAAACATACAAAGTAATGTCCCCTAACCCTTTAATCACCATAGCGGTTATTAACTGCTACAGTCATGAAGGGGTTAACCCACCCTCACCCACCACTCGGGATGCCTACATACCCTCCCACACTACCCCCCCCGTGAGGCCTAACCACCCAGTCAGTACCCACAATAAAAACAGTACAATGACCCACAATAAACAGCATTATATTTATTAAATACATTACCCACCCCCTGTGCCCCCCCATAAATACAAGATTTATCCTTTTACATACAGGGCTTCATAACCCAGCCCCATGCTAGTCCCATACAGTTTACCAGCAGCCCTTTTTACACAGGTTCTGGAGGCCTGCTGGTGGATCCTGCCAGCACCATGGCACCCAGGTGGTCTCCGTGGGTCACCGTGGGCCACAATTGGGTCTCCACGGTAGGCCCAAGGATGTCTGGGAGCCCCGGGTCAAACCCACAGGTGTCTGCGGGGCCTCGGGTGGTTCCCTCGGGGGTCTGGGGAACTCACGGGTGCTCACTACGGGTCCGCGGTGCCCCCACAGAAGTGGGACCACACATCATCATCCCCGCACCTACGGGTCAGCAGTGCCCCCACAGAAGTGGGACCACACATCATCATCCCCGCAGACTACGGGTCCGCGGTGCCCCCACAGAAGTGGGACCACACATCATCATCCCCGCATGTGTCACCCGTGGAACCACCAGTCTGATACCCCTGGGATACCCGAGGATACCCACAGGTGGTCTCCAGAGGCCCCACGCAAAACCACGGAATCAAACCCTGAATGTAAAAAAAATAAACCTGGCCTATACATTCAATACATACACCCTCCCCCCCAACACCTACAGTACAATAATGTGCAAAATAACTATTATCCAGATATGGATAATAGATTAATTGCCCATTATTAAAAACATTAACTAGCATATACAAATAAATAAAGTACTGCACCGACACACTTTATTCGAGCAAATACCCGGTATGTATCTGGCAGATACCTGGAATGCGCCGCTCCTAACCTCTGACAAGCCCCGTTGCATTTGCCTTCCCAGCCCGGGTTCATGCCTGGCTGATGGGCGGCTGATCTGTTAAATGATAATGATTAGGATTTAATAGGCTGCAATGCTTCGCGTGTCTACCAGATGGCATAAATTCATGAATTGTAATGCAGTTTATATATATATACTGTGCAGTATTGCAGCCAGCGGGAATAAAATGCTTCAATCCCTGCTTGGAAAATAACTCAATGTACTCGGGCAGAAAACAGTCACAAACCTCAATACACCCGGGTATACCCGAATTCGTGGGACTAGCCAAGCTCGAATAAAGTGTGTCGCCAGTGTACTACTGACCTCATCAATACGAAGTGTCCGTTGCCAGCAAAATCCTTGTCTTGTCCACAACATACATAGCAAATACAAAGCCAATACATTGCAATTACATTCAGATATCAATTAACCCCTTAAACACCTTATCAGATAATAACCGCAAAGGTAATTAAGGGGTTAAGCCACACAGGACCGATACCCACCCTTCACCCATGAATTTGTACTGTGGCTTCATCATGCAACTATATATATATATATATATATATATATATATATATAAATATATATATATATATATATATATATATACTGTATATATATACAGAGAGACAGAGAGAAAGAGAGAGAGATATAGACAGTATATATATATATATATATATATATATATATATATATATATATATATATATATATATATATATATATATGTAGAAGAGTGACCTAAGCGCAATTGAGACAGGGAAGAAAGAAAACACAAAAGGGGGATCATAGGGCAGTATATCTATGCATGTATAAATATTAGGATGGTAAAATATGAGCTTACACTGATCGGATAAGTAAGAGCCTGTAATCCTCTCAGGGATATTATTAATTATAACAATGTATGCCTCCAAATATAAACATAGAAGACGGTATAAATTAGAATAGAGAATCCAACCACAGTTCTAATGTCCAATAATACACAGGGCGAAGTATTTCTGGAGCAGAGCACACAGAGAAATGGTGGGGGTGTGTGTTAGTCCTTTAAAAAGGATCCCAGGTCTATGTCGATGTTCATACCGTTTGGAATGAGTGTTTTCATAGTATAAATCCAAAACGTTTCCTGTCTTGAAATTTTGATGACCTGGTTCCCCCCCTCCAATTGGGATGAATTTTGTCAATTCCAAAGAACTTTAACCCATTGGGATTTTGGTCGTGGTGTTCCTTGAAATGTTTAGACACACTGTGCTGCATAAACCCTCGCTCAATATTCTTTATGTGCTCTGCTATCCTCAACTTCAATTTCCTGGTTGTTCTCCCTATGTACTGCCTGTTGTTTTCTCACAAAATGTGAGTTGATCACCTGTATTTTAACAAGTCTTTTTTAGATTAAAAGGTTTTACACATATTTTGTTCCCTTCCATTATTTCCTCCCCACCCCCCCCCCCCCCCCCCTCTTGTGAGATTCATCCATAGTGAGACGTGAGTGCCTGAGACGAGGAGCACCTGGAGTAGCTGCAGCTGATTGCCTGTAAAGAAGAATTTTGGAAGATCCAGCAGTTTACAGATAAGCCCTTTACAGCTACGTTCGTGAGTCCCTGAGAGGATTACAGGCTCTTACTTATCCGATCAGTGTAAGCGCATATTTTACTAACTTAATATTTATGCATTTATATATATATTGCCCTATGATCCCCCTTTTGTGTTTTCTTTCTTCCCTGTCTCAATTGCGCTTAGGTCACTCTTCTACAGAACTCCAAGGCGGCGATTGTGGAGCCGCAGACCTAAACTAGCTGCAGTGTGTAGTGTTAAAGGTGAACCAGGGTATGTACCCCATTCATATCATTGGCTCTATATAGTGGTGTGAATATTATCCTCCACAGGAACAAACTGTTTAGATTTGCGCTGTGTGTTTCTTCTGTATATATATATATATATATATATATATATATATATATATATATATATATATATATACACACGTTATATACACACCCATGATAAACCAATATACAGTACAAATAAATGTAGAAGGGTTATCAAAAGCATACTGCCCTACAACCAAGTAAACAAAAATCAAAAGCCAATACATGGCAATTACATTCAGATATCAATTAACCCCTTAAACACCTTATCAGATAATAACCGCAAAGGTGATTAAGGGGTTAAGCCACACAGGCCCGATACCCACCCTCACCCATGAATTTGTACTTTGGCTTCATCATGCAACTATATATATATATACTGTATATATATATACAGAGAGACAGAGAGAAATAGAGAGAGAGAGATATATATACAGTATATATATATATATACACACGTTATATACTGTACACACCCATGATAAACCAATATACAGTACAAATAAATGTAGAAGGGTTATCAAAAGCACTGTCCTACAACCAAACACTTCTCCATACATACACACTAAATTAAAATCAATTTCCTTTAATATTCATAACTGATCTCTCAATCTAAATCATCACTAAACCTCTGAAAAGCCATTTAAACAACTTACATTCCAATATAAATGATGCCTAAATATCTATGCACCATATACATTCTGCAAATTAATCAACCAAGTAAACAAAACTCAATTAGCAATCATTATTTACATCCCTAAACAATTCACACTACATCCCGAACAATAAAACCATTAACAAATTCACGCCTAGAGCAGAACAATTAAGCCTTTGAAAAAATATAAGTACCAACAAAAATACAACCTTTACAAACCAAGCCTATCCCTGACCTTCCTCAAACACACAATACAATACCAAGGAATACATCTATCTAATTTTAAAATACTTTAAACTCACAATAAAGCATACTGTAGCAGCATACACAAAATAATTTAAAACACATCTAATCCAGCTTTGAAAACAACATCATTTCTTACCCTGTACTGTACTGTATGTATATATCTCTCTAGACATATATACATACATACATACAGTGGCAAGAAATGATATACCACAAAAAAAAAAAAAATACACATGTTAAAAATCCTTTTGAAAAAATTAACAAGTTAAATAAAATACATTTCTTTACTGTAGTTCACTTACCATTACTTGCCCCCACCGACTCCCGTTTCGCAGCTTACTCACGAACCAATCCACGATCAGGAACCCATAAAATAATAAACCAGAAAATAATAAACATTAAACTAAAAATCCAAATCAATCCACGGGTCTTCTATCTGTAATCCATCTTCATCTGTGTTCTTCTTTCTTCTATCTCCTTCCAGCGGGGCGGGGCGGGGTCTTCTCCCCGTCTGCGGCCACGCCCTGGTCTTCTTTCTTGGCCGGAGGTCCTTCCTCCGCGGCGTCTGGCTTCAAAATGAGACGACATAGGCTTTTAAAGGCATATGACATCACAATTTGCGTCATGGTTCCCACGGTCCTGATTGGGCCGTGAAAACCATGTGTTTTGGCCGACAAAAAAAAATGATGACGTCACTTAAAGGGAATGAAAGCACAGCCAATCAGAATGGCTTTGCTTCAATTGCCTTTAAGATGACGTCATGAAAAGGCACATGGCCGCCCTCACATGGTATGGTAGCCAATCAGAGTAGGGATGGAGTTCCCACGCTCTGATTGGCTACCATACCATGTGATCATTTGATTTCATCATTTTTTTTTTGTCGGCCAAAACACATGGTTTTCACGGTCCAATCAGGACCGTGGGAACCATGACGCAAAATGTGACGTCATAGGCCTTTAAAAGCCTATGTCGTCTCATTTTGAAGCCAGATGCTGCGGAGGAAGGACCTCCGGGAAAGAAAGAAGACCAGGGCGTGGCCGCAGACGGGGAGAAGACCCCGTCCCGCTGGAAGGAGATAGAAGAAAGAAGAACACAGATGAAGATGGATTACAGATAGAAGACCCGTGGATTGGTTTGGATTTTTAGTTTAATGTTTATTATTTTCTGGTTTATTATTTTATGGGTTCCTGATCGTGGATTGGTTCGTGAGTAAGCTGCGCAACGGGAGTCGGTGGGGGCAAGTAATGGTAAGTGAACTACAGTAAAGAAATGTATTTTATTTAACTTGTTAATTTTTTCAAAAGGTTTTTTAACATGTGTATTTTTTTTTTTGTGATACATCATTTCTTGCCACTGTATGTATGTATGTATATATGTCTAGAGAGATATATACATACAGTACATTACAGGGTAAGAAATGATGTTGTTTTAAAAGCTGGATTAGATGTGTTTTAAATTATTTTGTGTATGCTGCTACAGTATGCTTTATTGTGAGTTTAAAGTATTTTAAAATTAGATAGATGTATTCCTTGGTATTGTATTGTGTGTTTGAGGAAGGTCAGGGATAGGCTTGGTTTGTAAAGGTTGTATTTTTGTCGGTATATATATATTTTCAAAGGCTTAATTGTTCTGCTCTAGGAGTGAATTTGTTAATGGTTTTATTGTTCGGGATGTAGTGTGAATTGTTTAGGGATGTAAATAATGATTGCTAATTGAGTTTTGTTTACTTGGTTGATTAATTTGCAGAATGTATATGGTGCATAGATATTTAGGCATCATTTATATTGGAATGTAAGTTGTTTAAATGGCTTTTCAGAGGTTTAGTGATGATTTAGATTGAGAGATCAGTTATGAATATTAAAGGAAATTGATTTTAATTTAGTGTGTATGTATGGAGAAGTGTTTGGTTGTAGGACAGTGCTTTTGATAACCCTTCTACATTTATTTGTACTGTATATTGGTTTATCATGGGTGTGTACAGTATATAACGTGTGTATATATATATATATACTGTATATATATCTCTCTCTCTTTCTCTCTGTCTCTCTGTATATATATATACAGAATATATATATAGTTGCATGATGAAGCCACAGTACAAATTCATGGGTGAGGGTGGGTATCGGGCCTGTGTGGCTTAACCCCTTAATCACCTTTGCGGTTATTATCTGATAAGGTGTTTAAGGGGTTAATTGATATCTGAATGTAATTGCAATGTATTGGCTTTTGATTTTTGTTTACTTGGTTGTAGGGCAGTATGTTTTTGATAACCCTTCTACATTTATTTGTACCGTATATTGGTTTATCATGGGTGTGTACAGTATATAACGTGTGTATATATATATATATATTCTGTATATATATATATATATATATATATATATATATATATATATATATATATATATATATATATATATACATACACACACACACGTTATATATATATATATATATATATATATATATATATATATATATAATGTATATATCTCTCTCTCTTTCTCTCTGTCTCTCTGTATATATATATATATATATATATATATATATATATATATATATATATATATATATATATATAGTTGCATGATGAAGCCACAGTACAAATTCATGGGTGAAGGGTGGGTATCGGTCCTGTGTGGCTTAACCCCTTAATTACCTTTGCGGTTATTATCTGATAAGGTGTTTAAGGGGTTAATTGATATCTGAATGTAATTGCAATGTATTGGCTTTGTATTTGCTATGTATGTTGTGGACAAGACAAGGATTTTGCTGGCAATGGACACTTCGTATTGATGAGGTCAGTAGTACTTTATTTATTTGTACAGTATATGCTAGTTAATGTTTTTAATAATGGGCAATTAATCTATTATCCATATCTGGATAATAGTTATTTTGCACATTATTGTACTGTAGGTGTTGGGGGGGAGGGTGTATGTATTGAATGTATAGGCCAGGTTTATTTTTTTTACATTCAGGGTTTGATTCCGTGGTTTTGCGTGGGGCCTCTGGAGACCACCTGTGGGTATCCTCGGGTATCCCAGGGGTATCAGACTGGTGGGTCCACGGGTGACACATGCGGGGATGATGATGTGTGGTCCCACTTCTGTGGGGGCACCGCGGACTCGTAGTCTGCGGGCATGACGATGTGTGGTCCCACTTCTGTGGGGGCACCGCCGACCCGTAGGTGCGGGGATGATGATGTGTGGTCCCACTTCTGTGGGGGCACCGCGGACCCGTAGTGAGCACCCGTGAGTTCCCCGGACCCCCGAGGGATCCACCCGAGGCCCCGCTGACACCTGTGGGTTTGACCCGGGGCTCCCAGACATCCTTGGGCCTACCGTGGAGACCCAATTGTGGCCTACGGTGACCCAAGGAGACCACCTGGGTTCCATGGTGCTGGCAGGATCCACCAGCAGGCCTCCAGAACCTGTGTAAAAAGGGCTGCTGGTAAACTGTAGGTCTGTCCAGGTGCCCTGCCAGCCCACCGGGGACTAGCGTGGGGCTGCGTTATGAACCCTGTATGTAAAAGGATAAATCTTGTATTTATGGGGGGGCACAGGGGGTGGCTAATGTATTTAATAAATATAATGCTGTTTATTGTGGGTCATTGTACTGTTTTTATTGTGGGTACTGGGGGTGGGGTGTTTCCCCAATGGTATGTGGGAAGGCCTCCCTTGTGGGTACTGACTGGGTGGTTAGGCCTCATGGGGGGGGAGGTTAGTTTGGGAGGGTATGTAGGCATCCCGAGTGGTGGGTGAGGGTGGGTTAACCCCTTCATGACTGTAGCGATTAATAACCGCTATGGTGATTAAGGGGTTAGGGGACATTACTTTGTATGTTTTAATTTTTGTGTCTGTTTTGCAGAAGCGGAGGGGCCATGGCCAGGATGGGGGGGGGGTAACGGTATGTGGGTAGGGGGTGAGGGTGGTTAGACCTCACAGTATGCACATTGGGTCCCCCCCCCTCCCCACATTTACATACACTGCACTGACAGCAGGGAGGGAGATTTACTGGTAACAGTAACATCTCTCTGCCTTCAGTGTAATCTGTTTAAAGCCCCCTCCCCCTAATGTGTGTTTCTGTAAAATCTCTCTCCCTTCAGTGTAATCTGTTTAACAGAAACATTAGGGGGAGGGGGCTTTAGGCCTTTACATCTCTCTCCCTTCAGTGTAATCTGTTTAACAGAAACATTAGGGGGGAGGGGGCTTTAGGCCTTTAGGTCTTTGTGCTTCTCTCTGCCTTCAGTGTAATCTGTTTAACAGAAACATTAGGGGGGAGGCGGCTTTAAACAGATTACACTGAAGGCAGGGAGATACAGGGAATGTACTGTATTTTTCATCATGTACATTGCAATGCTGTGTATAATGTATAAGGTTTTTTACAATTAGATAGATGTAATCCTTGGTATTGTAAGGGTTAGCTTTGGTTTTAAATTGTGTTTTCTGGTTGGTACTTACAGTATATATTGATTTTTGTTTACTTGATTGGTTAAAATAGTTGACTTGTTTGGAAGTGTTTGTATTTACAAATGTAGAGTAGCTTGCAATTATATTGTTAACATTCATTTGCAGAATGTATATGGTGCATAGATTTTATGCATCATTTATACAATGTAAATGCAATGTACTGTGTGGATTGGAATGTTATGTTTTATATTGTAAAATCAGTTAGGATTATTAAATGGATTATTATTATTGTCTGTATAGAGAAGCGTTATTTGTAGGACAGTATGATTTTGATAACCATTCTACATGTATTTGTATATTGGTTCATCATCTGTGTGTATATATACTGTATACTGTATATATCTATATATATATCTATATATATATCTATATATATATATATATATATATATATATATATATATATATATATATATATATGTATACAGTATATATATATACACAGTATATACTGTATATGTATAGGGATTGTTATTATATATATACTGTATATATATCCAGTATATATATATACAGTATATATTTATTTCTCTTCATGTATTTATTTATTTATTTAGATTTATTTATTAATTGTGGGGCTGCTGTGCGTGAATTTTTTTTATTGGGGGTGATGGGGGTGTTTGGCCCTTGGTGTGAGTTTAGGACTTGCAGCAGCAGCACAATTAATAAATAAATCTAAATAAATAAATAAATAAATGAATATAAATAAATACATTTAAAATACATTTTTATTGATAGTGTAGATGTGCAGAGGGTCTCCAGAGCAGAACCGCACTGGTTTCAGGTCTGGGGACCCCCTGCTCCCCGAGATACAGGCCCCTTTAGGGGGTGCCGTTATCCCTCTGCTCTGCTTGGTTTACAGGCCGCGATCACGTGGTCGGGCACTTTAAACCAAGCAGAGAGATACCGGCACCCCCTAAAGGGGGCTGTATCTCGGGGAGCAGGGGGTCCCCAGACCTGAAACCAACGCGGTTCAGCTCAGGAGACCCCCTGCACATCTACACTATCAATAAAAATGTATTTCAAATGTATTTATTGTCATTTATTTATTTAGATTTATTTATTTATTTTTTGGCAGCTGCTGTGTGTGTGTATTTTTTTTATTGTGGGTAGCGGGGGTGGGTGAATGGGGTATTAGCCCCAACGGTGCTTGTTTAGGGCTTGCGGGGGGGTAGCGGGAGGGCTTAACCCCTTCATGACCGTAGCGGTATTAACTGCTACGGTCGTGAAGGGGTTAAGTGCACCTGCAACCCCCCCGCAAGTCCTAAAGTCACACTAAGGGCCAAATACCCCCCTTACCCATCCCCACTACACACAATAAAGCCGGCACGGTGGGTTAACCCCTTCATTGCCTTAGCGGTTATCCGCTATGTTAATGAAGCAGCATTTCTGTATTTTTAATAATATTGAGCAGGAGCAGGGGGGGTCCCTGAGCATTAATTTCTGGCTCAGGGAACCCCCTGCTCACTGTACAATATTATTAAAATACAGAAATGCTGCTTCTTTACCATAGCGCATAGCCGCTAAGGTAAAGAACGAGTGTTTATATATACTGTATACTGTATGTGTTTTATTGATACTGTACATGTGCAGAGGGTCTCCAGAGCAGAACCGCACTGGTTTCAGGTCTGGGGACCCCCTGCTCCCCGAGATACAGGCCCCTTTATGGGGTGCCGGTATCCCTCAGCTCTGCTTGGTTTACAGGCCGCGATCACATGGTCGGGCCCTTTAAACCAAGCAGAGGGATACCGGCACCCCCTAAAGGGGGCTGTATCTCGGGGAGCAGGGGGTCCCCAGACCTGAAACCAACGCGGTTCAGCTCCGGAGACCCCCTGCACAGCTACACTATCAATAAAAATGTATTTAAAATAATTTTTAATGTGCCGATGTTTGCGCAGAGAGAGAGCAGCGGATCTCTCTCTGCTGCAAACACATCTCGCCCCCGCCGCCCATACAGTAGTATCATTTATGTATGTGCATATACAATACTGTATGTGTACAGTACTGTATGTTAAGGCTTATAGGGGTTGTTGTTATACAGTATATATATATATATATATATATATATATATATATATATATATATTCTGTGTATATACAGTACTGTATATATATATACTGCATTACAATTCATGAATTTATGCCATCTGGTGGAAACGCGAAGCATTGCAGCCTATTAAATCCTGATCATTATCATTTAACAGATCAGGCCCCCGTCAGCCAGGCATGAACCGTGGCTGGGAAGGCAAACGCAACGCGGCTTGTCAGAGGTGAGGAGCGGCGCATTCCAGGTATCTGCCAGGTACAAACTGGGCATTTGCTCGAATAAAGTGTGTCGATGCTGTATATATATGTTGTGGTTATTTTGGGGGTTCAATATGAGCTTGTGGGTGTTCTATATGTCTTACAATTCTTGTTCAGCTGCTCTTAGCTGATTGGAGGGTGGCAACCTCCTACCTAATTTAAGCTCACCCCCTCCCACTTTTAAATGGTTCAAAGCTCACTCCATAGCATCTCCCACTCTCAGGGGAACTTGCCTGCTTGCAGTGTGATTCTGACAAATCTAATACAGAATGCTTTTCCTGGTAATGTATAGGTTAATAAAAGCTTCAATCAGACTTAGAACTTTGCAACTAATTTTGACAGATTTATTATAAATCATTCTTCCTGGCAATGCACAGGTTATTAAGAATTTATATTAGTGTAGGGACCTTTGAGGTGTGGTCTGCCGTGCAGTGGCTCAGGGGCAGGCAACAATTTGGCCAAAATATTAAACTAAAAGACCATTTTATTTAATAGATATCAATACATGTATATTTAGGCACTGTACCGTGTATAAAGTTTCGCTGGATGTGCATTGAGCTCTGTCTGTGTTTCATGTTCGTCTCTGGTTTTAAATTCTTTAAAGCCTTACCTGTAGCCTTTGGAGTCGTCAGAAGGTTTTCTTTATTAGCCTTAGCCTTTTGCTTTGGCCTTGGCTTGGAAACGGCTGCTGCCTTTCGCTTTTTCTGCATGACAGGCACGGCAAAGGCGAGTGGGTTCCTGCGTCCATAGAATCGTGGTTGATCCATGGAAGCAGATGGCACAATGCAGTATCTGGACAAGGGCAAGTTCAGATAAAGATCATCGAGTGGGAGGCTATGCAATGTGTGTCACCTTTTATTCATGGCGACGAGGTGCAGGTGTTAAAAGTGGGCGTACACTAATGTGAGTCATTAAATATAAATACACCATCCATTTTGTGGATTCACTGCACATTGAATACACATCGACTAAACATCGAATATACATTCTTGTGCTTATATTTCTTTCGACACGCAGTGATGCCTGTTAAAAAGGTTTCTAAGGATCTCAGCATGAGAATAAAGGAGATGTTCACGAGATGACCACAAATTGCGGATATTCAACGCTGACTGAGTACTTCTGGCCTCGTTGTGCCAGAAGCAACCGTGAGCTGTCATGCCCATGGTAAGATCAAAAAAGTAAAAAGGACACCAACGGTAACTACCGCGTAAGTACTGTACTACTGTATTCTGTATACTGTAAGTAATTGTCACTCACTTCATTATTACTCATTATGACTCACGCACTCACAACCCCCCATTTCAGTACACAGTTTACTCACATTATGACACACACACACACATAAAGTACCGTTAATATTATATCTGTTACATATTTATATACGTTTTATACTGTATATAGCTGTTATACTATATATATATATACCTGTATACAGTACAATATTGTTATCGCTGTATATTTATATAACTCTATTCTATACAGTATCTATCTATTATTATTGTTATCGCTGTATATTTATATAACTATTCTTTACAGTATCTATCTATTATTATTGTTATCGCTGTATATTTATACAGTATAACTAGTCTATTAAAGTAATATCTATATTTGGCCATACTGTAGCCCTGAGCATAAATGTACCTGTACTTGTGGCCCACTGTAACGTATTGTTGTCTTTCCTTTAAACTGTAGGGAGACAACTCTTCTGGTTGACAGAATAAGTGAAGAGAATGATGAGAAGAATTCCCTAAGGGTAAAAGATACTCTGCAGAAAAATCACAATCTAACGGTATCAGAGACCAGCATTAAGAAGATGAGACGCAGAATTGGATGGAAATATGAACGTGTGAGGTTAGTACTGGAAAGTACAGGAGGTGAAAAGTGTGGTATAATAAACGGTACTGTACCTATAAAATTATTCCTTATCATTACAGAGCGTACCCTATGATAAGGGACGTCAACAAGATCAAGAGAGTGGTCCAGGTACAGGCATGGATCGACAGTGGTGAAACTTTTCAGGATTGCATCTTTACTGACGAGTCTACTGTATCGCTGGAGAGATTTGCCACCTTTGCATTCTGCAAAAAAGGACGCATATCTATGAAGCCGCGTCCAAAACACCCAGTGAAGATGCATGTGTGGGGTACCATCTCTAGGCGTGGACCAGGATACATTGTCATCTTTGATGGTACAGTAAAATAATGCACAAAGTCACATGCTGTAGCCTTAAGCACTTTACTGTACTACTGTAGTGTGCATTATTTTGAGCACTTTTCTTTTCTTGTTACAGGAATCATAAATAAAGCTTTTTTCCAAGAGCAAATAGTGCCTGAGATTGTGGAATACATCACACGTGAATTCCCAGATGGTCACCGTTTCTACCAGGACAACGATCCGAAGCACACGGCGTCAACTGTGCATATTCTTGCCTGCTGTATCAACTGGGTGAAGACGCCAGCGGAGTAAGTACGGTAACCGTGTCTCGTTTTTTCACACTGTTTACTGTGTATCTTTTTAACTAATTTTCCTTTTTTTCCCCTCCAATGACAGATCACCAGACTTCAATCCTATCAAAATGGTCTGGCATCAGCTGAAGGACCATATCCGAAAAGTGGTGAAACCCTCATAAAATGATGAGTTGTCGAATGGCATAATGAGTTTTTGGAACGATGTGCTCACCGTGGAACGATGTAATAAATATACCGAAAGCATGTGAATGACAGTGTCACATTAAAAAGCTACAGTACCGATAAAATATCAGAATAACAAGAATTTTTATGCAGGCACACATGTCTGGAAACGAAACATAAACAAAACAAAAAAAGAAATATTTTTTTTCCAAACTTGAACTTCCACATGATTGTGAAGTTATACAAGCATGCTCATTAATCATAAACTAAATCCCTTCCCAAAGAGGATTACACGCAGGCGCAGAGATGTGATGCTCGGCTCGGGACGATTAAAAGCACAAACCCAAGCTTTTGAAAATGAATGGTTTTCGAGAGGTGTCGGTAAGAAGTTGAAATCCGTGAGCCTTGTGTGTGTCTGCGGAGGGAGGGGGGTAAAGCTGCATGAAGGATTAGCAGCACTGTAGTGTAGTTCAAAGACATATTTTCAACAGTTCATCATAATGTTTTGATCCCCACACCCCCAAATCAATAAAAATCTCATAAAGCATGTGAATGACCAGTGTCACATTAAAAAGCTACAGTACCGATAAAATATCAGAATAACAAGAATTTTTATGCAGGCACACATGTCTGGAAATGAAACATAAACAAACAAAAAAAAGAAATATTTTTTTTTCCAGGCTTGACCTTCCACACGATTGTGAAGTTATACATGCATGCGCATTAATCATCAACTAGGTCCCTTCCCAAAGAGGATTACACGCAGGCGCTGAAATGTGACACCAGGCTCTGTATGTTATACACGCAGGAATGTGATGACAGGTTCGGGATGATTGAAGCCAGAAAACCATCTGGCTGGGAGAGGTGTACTGAACTGTAGATAAGAATTTGAAATAGTACTTTAGCCATATGTGTGCGTGGGCGAGAGGGAGAGCGTTGTAATCGCCAAAATGTGATACTGTAACACGCCTATGCGTTTCAACAATGCTCAAATGAGACATACAGTACTGTATGGTACACGCATAATATAAAAAGAGTATGAAAACAAGTAAAAGTACTGATTACAAAATACTGTTATACAGTACATACAGTACTGAATAGAAATGTGATAATTTTATATTTGAAGACGCGACACTATATTTTTGTAATACTGTATACTGTAAATCCTCCATTTTACAAATACTGCGCATGCACACACAGACATAATGCATTTGACATGCATTAGACTTATTAGACTTTTAAGACAACAGCTCGCGAACGCCCACCTGTGTTTTTAGACGGTATTGCAGTATAGCAGACAGCGCTAAAAATCCGAGCTCTAACATACCGGAAAGCGCTATGGAAAAAAAGAAAATATACCGCATCTGGCTGCGGTTATCAGAGCGCCACGGATCCGGCAGCATTAGAATAAAGGCGACCGCAGCTGTAGGAAGCTGAAAGCGTTCTCTGGAACGGTTCCTGTCCCCGCAGGTGAAGAAGGAATCGAGTCCTGGAGAGAACACACCCTCAAAGTAATCGATGAATGGCCCTGCTCTGAAGCGGTAAGGTGACAGAGGATCCTGGAGAGCCTCGGACCCCTGGCATCCACCATGGTCAGTACACAGCGCGACCAAGACCCTGATCTCTCTGCTCATCAGATGGTGGAGCTGTTAGTCCAGATCTATGGCAAAGATGAAGAGGAAAGTGAGCTGTGGTTCAAATATTACGGTCTCAGGCAACAAGAGAAAAAAGATCTGTCCGATTTCCTTCAACAAATTCAGCTGGTACTTTGGAAATTGCGAACTCACTACCTCATCCCCGCCTCGCATATGGACGAATACCGGCGCAAGCAGTTAATTCGAGGGGCCATTCCCACGCATCACATAGTGATTTTGATTAGGTGCTCACTATTACAGGGGCCTCACCCTACATTGATGGACATTTTGGGTTTAGTAAAGGGGCATGAAGCATACACAAGACTACATACGTCCACAAAGGTCAAAGAACAGCTTACGAGTGACATTCAGGGAGCATCCGCTCGCAGGGTCAAGAGACCTGCCAAACAGTAAGAGGCGCCTCCCAAGTCGCCCTCTGTGAAAGACCGACTTTCCAGTAAGTCATCCCCCACCTACCAAGATGGTTTGATCCCAAGGATATTGTCTGCTATGGCTGTGGGCAGAAGGGCCATTTCTCCAGGAAATGCCCAGAAGGGGTCGACCAAGAAAAAAACTCCAAGTAAGGGAAGCTCCGCTAGGTCCATGATCTGCCGCGTACAGACCGCAGGGGCCAAGACATCTGAGGCCTCTCCTGAGTCTCCCAAAACCCCTAGTGAACCAAGTCCCAATGATGGAACTTCACCATTGGATGCTTAAAGTCAGGTAGGCCAATCTGCCATCGTGCATGTTGTACTAGAAGGGATCTATGCCTCTGCGTACTACACACCGGATCCCAAGTGACCATAATATACCGAAAATTCTACGACCAACACCTCAAACACTGCCCCTTGCAGTCAGCGGAACATATGAAGGTGAGGGGGTTTGTAAGGGTTTAACTGGAGATACTTGAACTGAACACCGGCAAGAAACACCCCGTGCATGTGGAAGCAATGGTATGTCCTGAACCTCAACAACAGTCCAAGTACCCGATCATCTTGGGAACGAATACCGACATAGTGCGGGCTGTAATCAGAGCATACTTGTAAGAGACTAACGAATTGCCTCTGGCCAACCCGCTCCTCAATCCCGTCTTACGGGAGGAGTGCATCAGGGTATATATTCTAGAGAGTCACGGGGACCTCTACAATCGTCAAAGCGGCCTGACGACAATTTTACCAGGGGGAGTGCAAATTATGGCCATCTGGTGCTGCTATCCCCATCGAGATGAGAACAACCATCTTTTCTCTCTGGAAATGAGAGAATGGATGACTAAAATTCCTCTCTGAACCTATGTATATGTTCAGAATATTTCCCCATTCCTGATGGACCTCGATCCAGGACAAAGTTTGGGCCACATATATCCGGTCAGCCCTGTGGAAACAATAATACAAAACAGTGGGACACCCAGTGCAATGTCTGTGATTACAGTCCTCTTGATGTTTTGCGGGTAGCTACAAGGCAATTGGTACTGACTGACCCCTTGATAATCCTCCTAATAATAAATATGCAAAGAGAAACAAACCATTTGCGCTGTAGCAAGTACTAGGTTACAATTCTTTAGGACAAATGGCAATGCCTACTTACAAGAGAATTTCTTGTTATATTCAATTGAGAGAATCTGTTCTTTAGCTTGCCTCTTCTCCTCGACCTCACGAATCCCACATGTAGTCGTCACTCGACCAGTCTCTCCAATGGTGATTTTCATATGTCCACTGTGGTTCCCCAAGAGAGAATGACAGTGGACAAATTGGTGTAGATTGCTAAAAACTGTATTTAATAAAATGACAAAAAGCCAAAAACTCACTTACGTGGTTAAGGCTCCAATAAAATGATTCTCAATGTGCCGTCCGCGGCTTTTATTACAGGTACTGTGTATGCCCCAATGCACCACGAGCACTCTCACTGCTCATAGCTCTGATTGCGGCGCGCCTCGCTGACGTCACACCAAGCGCCACAGGAAACCCTCCTTGCCGACGGACACCGTAACTCCTCTTTCCAAACGCGTTTCGTGACGTGGAAACCATCACTTCCTCAGTGGTGAGGGGAGTTAACAATGATGATGCTATTTATACCCTCCAATAGAATTAAAACACATTCCACAATTAAAGTGCCAGTATTAAAAAGCCATTGAACATGTCAGACAGATGATACTGCTAGAGCTGACTACCCAGGGATTCAGCAGCACTGCCACGATAGAATTACATAACCTAATACAATGTATTATTCCTTTAAAAAAGAGGCTAGATCAAAATCTATATTGAGGCCTTTGGGTGACAGCGTCTTCAAAGTATATATCCAAAAGCTTTCCCTTTTGGATAGATAATTGAGTCTGTCACCCCCCCTCCAACTCGCTTTCGGACAATCTATTCCCCTGCATATAATGCCATCTGGTTTCTGATCGTGTACCATTTTAAAGTGGTTTATGTGTCTCCAAACCTCTTTTGATGTTATATATGTGTTCTGCCAGTCTACGTTTTAGGGGTCTCCCAGTTCTCCCTACATATTGAAGTCCACAGGGACATTCCAGTAAATAGACAAAAAATTTGCTCTTACAGTTAATAAATGTCTATACTATACTTAGTACCTATTACATTGAACTGAAAATGGTCACATTTGAGGCTAAATGAGCAACCTATGCACTTCCCACATGTGAAATAGCCTTTATAGTTGGCTAGCCATGTGGTATTGTGTTGTCTTTCCCCGCTAAGGGGACAACTAGATGCCAACTCAGCCTTCAAATTTTTCGCTCTTTTATATACAATTTGTGGGCGTTCTTGTAGAAAGGATTTTGAAATGAGGTCTCTTTGGAGAATTCCCCAATGTTTATGGAAAGTTTTCTTTATATCGGGGGCCAAACTACTATACTTAGTAATGAATGGTATAAATTCTCCCTTTTTGTTTTCTTTGTTTTATTTATACATATTAATAAGGGATGATCTATCAATATCCTTGGGGAATTCTCCAAAGAGACCCCGTTTCAAAATCCTTTCTACCAGAACACCAACAAATTGTATATAAAAGAGCGAAAAATTTGAAAGCTGAGTTGGCACCTAGTTGTCCCCTTAGCGGGGTAAGAAAACACAATACCACATGGCTAGCCAACTATAAAGGCTATTTCACATGTGGGAAGTGCATAGGTTGCTCATTTAGCCTCAAATGTGACCATTTTCAGTCCAATGTAACAGGTACTAAGTATAGTATAGACATTTATTAACTGTAAGAGCAAATTTTGTGTCTATTTAGTGGAATGTCCCTGTGGACTTCAATATGTAGGGAGAACTGGGAGACCCCTAAAACGTAGACTGGCAGAACACATATATAACATCAAAAGAGGTTTGGAGACACATAGTGTCTCCAACCACTTTAAAATTGTCCACGATCAGAAACCAGATGGCAGTATATGCAGGGGAAAAGATTATTCGAAAGCAAGTTGGAGGGGGGGGGGGGGGTGACAGACTCAATTATCTATCCAAAAGGGAAAGCTTTTGGATATATACTTTGAAGACGCTGTCACCCAAAGGTCTCAATATAGATTTTGATCTAGCCTCTTTTTTAAAGGAATAATACATTGTATTAGCTTATGTAATTCATTTATACAATAGCATCATCATTGTTAACTCCCCTCACCACTGAGGAAGTGACGGTTTCCACGTCACGAAACGCGTTTGGAAAGGAGGAGTTACGGTGTCCGTCGGCAAGGAGGGTTTCCTGTGGCACTTGGCGTGACGTCAGCGAGGCGCGCCGCAATCAGAGCTATGAGCAGTGAGAGTGCTCGTGGTGCATTGGAGCATACACAGTACCTGTAATAAAAGCTGCGGATGGCACATTGAGAATCATTTTATTAGAGCCTTAACCACGTGAGTGAGTTTTTAGCTTTTTGTCATTTTATAAAATACAGTTTTTAGCAATCTACACCAATTTGTCCACTGTCATTCTCTCTTGGGGAACCACAGTGGACATATGAACATCACCATTGGAGAGACTGATCGAGTGACGACTACACGTGGGATTCGTGAGGTCGAGGAGAAGAGGCAAGCTAAAGAACAGATTCTCTCAATTGAATATACTGTAACAAGAAATTCTCTTGTAAGTAGGCATTGCCATTTGTCCTAAAGAATTGTAACCTAGTACTTGCTACTGCGCAATGGTTTGTTTCTCTTTGTATATTTGTTATTAGTAGGATTATCAAGGGGTCAGTCAGTACCAATTGCCTTGTACCTACCTGCAAAACATCAAGAGGACTGTGATCACTTATGGACAATTCTATGGACAAGGGTAAAGTGCAGACATAGCGCCGGGTCCCCACTGTTTTGTATTTTTTTTATCTGGATTGCGAATTTGTGAGATATTTGCTTGGAGGGATCCCAAGGGCAGATTTTACCAATCATTAACAAATTTTTGGATTATCAGTCATTCACACTTTTATGTACATATACATGTTTATTCACTAATCACGGATAGGTATAGGTTGAAGCGCTGAGTTGTAGTGTTTATTTTTAGTTAGGATTTCCTGTGGAAACAATGCCAAAGGTGAACGCCGCTGCAGTGGGTGAGCAGTTAATCGACCTGGACTTCAACTTCAGTGATTCAACACTTCCAACTGAGAGGAAAGATCGACTGACAGCCAAGTTGAATGAACGACGGACTGTGTTTTGCATGAGTGAGATGGATGTGGGTTGCAGTCGCAGCACCCAACACAGCATTAGACTGAGTGACGCCACTCCTTTCTGTGAACCCTCTCGTCGCATCACCCCTTGGGATGTGGACAATGTAAGGAACGTCCTGAAAGAAATGGAGTCCTTACGCCTCACCCATAGTGGTGGTAAGGAAGAAGAATGGATCCGTAAGACTGTGTGTCGATTATCGAACCTTGAACAATCTTACGGTACCCGACCAATACAACCTTCCTCGCATTGAAGAGATTCTAAATGCTCTAACCGGAAGCCAATGGTTCAGTGTTCTCGACTTATGATCTGGGTATTACCAGGTACCCTTGAGAGAAGAGGACCAGGAAAAGACAGCCTTCATCTGCCCCCTGGGTTTATACCAATTTACGCTTATGCCCCAAGGCATATGCGGGGCCCTGCTACCTTTCAGAGCCTGAGGAGAAAACTATAAGAGACATGAACCCGAGGGAGTGTCTAGTTTACCTGGATGACAGTATTGTCTTCGAGCAGCTGCTTAAGGTGCTGGACCATCTGGGTAAAGAAGGGCTGAAGTTGTCACTCGCGAAGTGTCGTTTCTGTCACGCCTGGGTGACGTACATGGGATACATCGTGTCTGCCCAAGGAATTGCCACAGATCCGGCCAAAGTAGAAGTGGTAGTGAACTGGCCTCGTCCGTAAATGTCACAGAGCTACGATCCTTCCTGGGTTTTTGCGGATATTACCGTCGCTTTGTGGAGGGGTACTCCAGTCAAGCTAAACCTCTCAAACATCTTTTTGAAGATATATCCTGAGGATACGGGGTGAAAGACCATTTCAGCCCGGCAACCATTCGGCAACAAGTGGATGCTCGAGTGTGAACGGGCCTTCCAGAATTTGAAAAAAAGCTTGACGGAAGCACCAGTGCTTGCATATGCTGAACCAGAGCAGCCCTACGTTCTGCACGTGGATTCCAGTCTCAATGGGCTAGGCACAGTCCTACATCAGAAACACCCGGAGGGTCTACGGCCAGTGGCATATGTCAGTCACAGTCTGACCCCCAGTGAACAAAAATACCCCGTACACAAGTTAAAGTTCCTGGCACTCAAATGGGCAATTGTGGCCAAACTCCACGATTACCTCTTCGGTGGTACGTTCGGACAGAACAATCCCCTCACGTACATTCAGATCTCCGCTAAATTAGATGCATCAGGTCACCGATGGCTGGCAGCACTATCCAATTACACCTTCTCTCTGAAGTATAAACCGGGTACTTTGAACATCGGAGCTGACACTCTATCCTGACCACCCGGACTGAGTGCTACTCCAGATGATGAGTGGGAAGAGATCCCAGGACCAGGGATGCAAGCTATGTGTAGCACTGCCACCATTATCAATGATCAAGTGGCCTTTTTGGAACTACGGGTTGCAGACTCCTTAGGATGCCAGTCACAGGCTATCCTAGCCACCTACTGCGATCCAAAGGGGATGAATATAACTCACGACAAAGTAATACGATGAAAAGACCTGGTGGACTATCAAATAAGAGATCCTGTAACCAGCATCATTCGACAAGCTGTTAAAAGAAAGAACCCCGCTCTCCTGAAATGGGCCCCTAAAGACATGGTTGCTTTGCTGATGTGAGAGGCAGACAAATTCGAAATTGACAACTGCTTACTCTATCGGGTGGTGGAATACGAAAACCACCCAGATAGACGACAATTAGCCCTACCTACTGCTGCGGCCAAGTTTATTCGAGCATTTGCCCGTTCTTGGCCGCAGCAGTAGCCTGGCGCGCGCCCGAGTGTGACGGGCGCGCGCCGAAGCAGCGGAAGAGCGCCCTCTGATCGGGGCGCTCTCCCTACCGCTACCGGGTCCGCCGGGTCCCCCGGAACCCCCTGCCGCCGTCCCGCAGATCGTGGGACACCAGGGCTCCCTCGGGGAGCCCTGGACGCGCGTGCAGGGGGCGCAGGCTCCCGAAGACGCGTGACGCGCGGTCACGCCAAGGGGCAGCCACAAGCAAGCCGGGAAATATCCCGGCTTGCGGTACCGGCCACACTTTAATAAAGTGTGTCGGTAGTGTAGGAACTTACAGTATATGGTGTTGAAGTCCCTACATGATGAACATGGACATCTCGGTGTAGAGAAGACCTTTGGGTTGGTCAGAGACCGCTTCTTCTTGCCCAAGATGCGTGAAGCGGTAGAACAACACTGTCGCCGTTGTTCCCGGTGTATTCAACGCAAGACCCTGCCCACCCGAGCAGCGCCCATGGGCCATCTGAAAAGTTCTGGCCCGATGGATCTAGAGTGCATGGACTTCCTGTGCATTGAGCCCGACACCAGAGGAATATGCAATGTGTTGGTCATCACGGTCCATTACACACGGTATGCTCAGGCTTTCCCCACTAAAGACCAGAAAGCCATCACAGTGGCAAAAATTCTATGGGAGAAGTACTTCATCCACTACGGTCTTCCAAATCGTCTCACTACGATCAAGGCCGGGATTTCGAGAGCACTCTGATCCGGGAATTGCTCAAAATGCTGAACATTGCTAAATCCCGGACGACTCTGTACCATCCCGAAGGACACGCTTTGTCAGAACGATTTAATCGGACTTTATTGGACATGCTCGTAACCCTGAAGGGTGCTCAGAAAACTGAATGGAGTCGGCACATGGAGGCCTTGGTAAACGCGTACAACTGTACCCGTCACGAGTCAACTGGATTCTCCCCATACTTCCTTATGTTTGGGCGAGAGACGAGACTGCCAGTAGATATACGTCTTTGAGTTTCGACGGATGGGATAAACAATGCTACCCATTTCAAATATGTGCAAAGACTTAAGGACAGTTTGCAACAGGCTTACCAACAGGCCGAGAAGTCTAGAGCTATACTGAATGCCGACAATAAAAGATGATACGACCATTAAGTCAAACATCTGGAAATTCGTCCTGGGGACGCTGTGTTACTTTGCAATCTGGGAGTCCCAGGAAAACATAAATTAGCTGACCGTTGGAGAGATGGTGTATATGAGGTAGAGTCACAAATGCCTGGCCTCCCTGTCTATCATTTCAAAGACACTGGTCGGATAAAGGTCTGGCATAGTAATCATCTTCTCCCCATTCCACAAGTGGGAGACGAGGAAGCAGAAATACTGGCCACACCGCTGATAGGTGAGTCCGAGTTATCAGAGATTGGTCAAGAGTCTGTAAATAATCACACCAACTCTGAAACTCCTGGAGATCCCATGGATGGACCCTCTATAAGGGACCCTTTCACTGAAGGGGCATCTCCCGGAGGAGCTATGGGTAAAGGGCCCCGTAGGCCAATGCCTACTAAGGAGGCTCCAGCGAGCCAACATCTAAATCCGCGAAGCCCGTGCTTCGTACCAAACAGAGACTGTTCAGAGACATTTCTCCCCTCAAGGGAAGAGGCTGAGCCTCAGGACTGTACCTATTACTCCCCGAAGGGAGTTGCTGAAGAACAGCCCCATAGGAGCCAAAGAGTAAGGTACCCTCCAAACCGGGTAACCTATGATCAAATTGGGGCACAACATTTTGAGGCTCAGCAGTGGGCTCGCAGTAAAGTGCAGTCTGTAATAGTGATGTTCAATGAAATGTGCAATCTGATATAGAGCTGATATTGTGTAATATTGTAATTGATTGCTGCATTTTCATTATATAACTGCTGTATATAGTTATAGTCATGTGTCTCAAGTGAGGCTGTTGGGGTTTTACCAGGGGGAGGATGTATCCAGGCTCCCTATGATATGTTCCCACCCCCTCTTCCCCACACTCACCTCCGGGTGGTAGGGTAGTGTGGTCGGTGACGGGGGCGCAAAAGTCCGTGAGGGTGCGGGCGCGTGCATCAGCTGGGCGCGTGAGGAAGGAGCAAGGTGGGGGGAGCCGCGTTCAGGATGGCGAGTGTGTCGCGGAGGCTCCGGCAGCTCGGCAAGTACAGGGCACCGCCATGTTTGTTTGCTGCACATGCGCAGTACAATTGCGCGACGGGAGGCCCTCAGGAAGATCGTGCATGTGCAGTTCAAGCGCGCGAAACCCCCACCAATCAGGAAAGGCTCTGAGCAGGGACTACAAGTGCCTTAGGACACCCCACGTGACACCAGGGAACCAATAGGGTGGTAGGATTCCCCTTGGAAGGGGAAGGAGTAGGTTGCAGTGGAGCACATTTGATCAGTCGGCACCAGGAGAGATAAGGGGAAGGTGGTGAGGGTGCACGGGTAAGGGGTCAGTAACCCACTACATTAGGCCAGCAGCCCCCTAGGCCCCAGTTAGGTTCTGAGCCATATTAAGGTTGTGGTGTTTCAGGGACAGGCCCTAGGTTAGGAACCCTGCCACTTAGTGTATACACAGTACAGTAAGGGACACAGCGGACGCTGGGCTTTCCACCAAGAGGCTTGGGATCAGGCCTACTCTGCAGAGAGAGCGGGACTATATTCAGGGTGGACTGCCCTGACAGATTATCACACTGGTGGAACCGGACGTCGCCCAGGTTGGTCGTTGGATTCTTTGTGAAGATCTTTGAATGCCCAGGTGCCGCCGCACTGGACAGGTATTGTTACACATGTGCACCAACTACTCACACATAGTGGTAGTGCTGACCATGGGACAAGGGTTATACTGTGGACACGATGTGGGGGTACACAGTGGTGGGTAAGGGGTACACATTCAAAAGTGGCAGTGTTTTATTGTTACGAACTTATAGAGTATAAGAGATATATATGTGTACAGTAAAGGTTATTCTTGCTTTATCATGGCTTGCGTGTACTGATTGATCTGTGTGGTTGATTTAAGTGCTGATTGGTTAAAGTGTGTGCAGTTAGAACCAGAAGGAAAGGGAAGTACTGGGTACACTAGCAGGGGTGGCTGTTTTTGGGGAGTGTGCAGTGGGTTAATTTATTTTTAAAGTGTACTGTAATTTGAAGCCTGTAACTTTTCCCCCCCCTTTCTCCTGCCTGAGGCAGAGTGGGTGTGGTTGGTTAATTGGCTGGCCTAACACACCTTAAGTGGGTGGGGTTAGTTAATTGATAACCTAACCCACCTGGTGGGTGTCCCTATTTAAACAGAGGCTTCTAACGAATCCTGAGCTTGCGTTTACTGATTGATCTGTGTGGTTGATTGAAGTGCTGGTTGGTTAAAGTGTGTGCAGTTAGAACCAGAAGCAGTTTGAACAAGGAAGCAGTTAAACAAGGTATAATTTATTGAAGTACAGTTTACTGTTAGTACTTCTAAACTTCATAGTTGCTAGAATGAGCAGGATTGAAAATGCCACTCAATGCACATCTTGCCACATGTATGTGCACTTGAAGCAGCTGTTCCAAGGAGCATACCGCTTTGAGAAGTGTGAGCAGGTGGTCTCTTTAGAATCAGAGATTGCTGATCTGAAGAGGCAACTTGCAATATTGAGGGACATTGGCAATCTTGAAAGGGAATTAGAGCTCACTGAGCAGGCCCTTGCTTCGACTAGTGGTGCAGATGGTGGCACTTTTAGTGAGGAGCAGGTAGGTAGCTTAGTTGCTGTTAGTGAGGAGCAGGTAGGTAGCTGGGTGACAGTTAGAAGGGGAAGCAGGGGCAATAGGGAGATGCAGGTCGTTTCTGAGCTGACACATCCCAATAGATTTGCCATCTTGAGTGAAGATATTGGGAATGTTGGGGCAGAAATGGCAAGGCTGGGGGATAATAATTCCTCTAGCAGCCAGGGGAATAGTTCCTCCAGCAGTGGGGACTCAGGATGCTCAGATGCAAAGAAAGATTGTGGTGGTAGGGCACTCCATTATTAGGAAGGTAGATAGGGCAATCTGTTGCCAGGACCGCATGAACCGAACAGTTTGTTGTCTCCCGGGTGCTCGGGTTCGGCACATTGCGGATCGGGTAGACAGATTGTTGGGGTTGGGGCTGGGATTGATCCGGCGGTCTTGGTACATGTTGGCACCAATGACAAAGTTAGAGAAAGATGGGGGGTCCTAAAAAATGATTAAAGGGATCTAGGCCAAAAGCTTAAGCCAAGGACCTCCAAGGTAGTATTTTCTGAAATACTACCAGTGCCATGCGCTACCGCAGGGAGACAGTCAGAGATTAGGGAGGTTAATGCATGGCTAAGAAAGTGGTGTAGGAAGGAGGGGTTTGGGTTTTTAGAGCACTGGGACTCCTTTTCTGAGAGGTGCCATCTATATTCTAGGGACGGATTGCACCTCAATGAAGAGGGATCTTCTGTACTAGGGGGGAGAATGCTAAAAAGGTTGGAGGAGATTTTAAACTAGGATGGAGGGGGGAGGGGAATGAAACAGATGATGAACTAAATGGAATAGAGGCGGATACAAGGTGGTATGGAGGTAGAATGGGGGCAAGTGCAAGTTTGACAAGCAGTGAGATACCCATAGTAAATAGAGATAATACTAGAAAACTTCTAAAGACTAAACCAAGTGGGAGCAGAAAGGAAGGAGCAGATAAGATAATAGTACAGGCTGAAAAAAAACCTTAAATGCATGCTTGCTAATGCAAGAAGCCTGACAGATAAAATGGGGGAGCTTGAATTAATAGCTACAAGTTAGCAGTATGATATCATAGGCATTACTGAAACATGGTGGGATGAAACTCATGACTGGACAGTTAATTTATAGGGTTATTCTCTTTTTCGGAAGGATCGAACAAATAGAAGGGGAGGTGGAGTATGTTTATATGTTAAACCGGATCTAAAACCTATTATAAGGGATGATGTCTATGAAGGGAATGATGAAAATGTAGAGACCTTGTGGATAGAAATTAGCAGTGGAGGTAAAAGTATAAAGAAAATGTTTGTGGGAATATGCTATAAACCACCAAATATCTGTGAGATTGAGGAAGCTAAAATACATTTGCAAATGGAGAAGGCATCAAAACTGGGTCATGTTTGAATAATGGGGGATTTTAATTATCCAGACATAGACTGGGGCAATGAGATTAGCATTACAACAAAAGAAAACAGATTTTTGGGGGTGCTTAAAGATAATTATATGACCCAAATTATTGAGGAACCAACCAGGAGAGGGGCAGTTCTGGATTTGTTCATATCAAACAATGTAGAAGTAATAACAAATATTCAAGTCCTGGAACATTTGGGTAACAGTGATCATAACATGGTCTCATTTGAAATAAATTATTAAAAAACAGATTACTTGGGTTCAACAAAGACTTTAAACTTTAGAAAGGCAGACTTTAATAAACTGAGGTCTAATCTAGTAGTAATACAATGGGATGATGTTTTTGCAGGGAAAAATGTAGAAGATAAATGGGCAGTCTTTATAACATTGTTAGAAAAGCACACTTATCAGTGTATACCCTTGAGTAATAAGTATAAAAGAAATAAGTCAAAACCAATGTGGCTAAATAAACAGGTAGGGGAGGAAATGGACAAGAAGAGGAAGGCGTTTAGATTCTTTAAGTCAGAAGGGACAGAGACATCGTATCAGAATTATAAGGAATGTAACAAAAATTGCAAAGGGGCAATTAAACTAGCAAAAATGGATAATGAAAAAAGGATTGCAATAGAAAGTAATGTCAACCCTAAAAGGATCTTTAAGTACCTTAATAACAAAAAAACGAGAAAAGAAAATATAGGACCCTTTCAGTATGAGATGTGTAGGCAGATTATTGGAGATAAGGAGAAAGAGAGGCATTAAACAAATTCTTTGCCTCTGTGTTTACCAGGGAAGAAACAAGTTCAATAGTAGCGCCACAGGAGGAAGCCACAACCTCCATATTAATGACCAATTGGTTAACTGAGGAAGAAGTTCATAAGCGACTTGAAAAAATTAAAGTAAATAAGGCACCTGGCCCCGATGGCATACATCCAAGAGTTCTCAAGGAGTTAAGCTCAGTAATAGCAAAACCATTATATTTAATATTCAAGGACTCCATTTCCACAGCCTCAGTACCACAAGATTGGCGTAAAGCAGATGTGGTGCTATATTTTAAAAGGGAGCTAGATCACATCCAGGGAATTACAGACCTGTACGCCTGATCTCAATAGTAGGGAAACTACTTGAAGGTTTAATACGGGATAAAATTCAGGAATACCTAATGGAAAACAAAATTATTAGTAATAGTCAGCATGGATTTATGAAGGATAGATCTTGCCAAATTAACCTTATTTGTTTCTTTCAGGAGGTAAGTAGGAATTTAGACCAGGGTAATGCAGTTGATGTGGTCTACTTAGATTTTGCAAAGGCTTTTGATACGGTTTCACACAAGAGGTTGGTGTACAAAATAAAGAAAGTTGGACTCAGTAATAATATATGCACCTGGATTGAAAACTGGTTAAAGGACAGACAACAGAGGGTTGTCATAAATGGAACTTTTTCAGGTTGGGCTAAAGTCGTGAGTGGAGTACCTCAAGGATCGGTACTGGGACCCCTGCTTTTTAACTTGTTTATTAATGAGCTTGAGGTTGGGATCAAGAGCAAAGTCTCCATCTTTGCTGATGATACTAAATTGTGTAAGGTAATAGAATCAGAGCAGGATGTAATTTCTCTTCAGAAGGACTTGGAGAGACTGGAAACGTGGGCAGGTAAATGGCAGATGAGGTTTAATACAGATAAATGTAAGCTTATGCATTTGGGATGCAAGAATAAAAAGGCGACTTACAAATTAAATGGAGATATATTGGGGGAATCCTTGATGGAGAAGGATTTAGGAGTGCTTGTAGACAGCAGGTTTAGCAATAGTGCCCAATGTCATGCAGTAGCTGCAAAGGCAAACAAGATCTTATCTTGCATCAAACGGGCAATGGATGGAAGGGAAGTGAACATAATTATGACCCTTTACAAAGCATTAGTAAGACCACACCTTGAATATGGAGTACAATTTTGGTCACCAATCCTAAGAAAATACATTATGGAACTAGAGAGAGTGCAGAGAAGAGCCACCAAATTAATAAAGGGGATGGACATTCTAACTTATGAGGAGAGGCTAGCTAAATTAGATTTATTTACATTAGAAAAGAGGCATCTAAGAGGGGATATGATAACTATATACAAATATATTCAGGGACAGTACAAGGAGCTTTCAAAAGAACTATTCATCCCACGGGCAGTACTAAGGACCCAGGGCCATCCCTTAAGGTTGGAGGAAAGGAAATTTCACCAGCAACAAAGGAAAGGGTTCTTTACAGTAAGGGCAGTTAAAATGTGGAATTCATTACCCATGGAGACTGTGATTGCAGATACAATAGATTTGTTCAAAAAAAGGTTGGACATCTTTTTAGATGGGAAAGGTATACAGGCATATACCAAATAAGAATACATGGGAAGGATGTTGATCCAGGGATTAATCCGATTGCCAGTTTTTGGAGTCAGGTAGGAATTTATTTTCCCCCTTAATGGGGTTTTTTTTTTGCCTTCCTCTGGATCAATACACTGGCGACACACTTTATTCGAGCTCGGCTAGTCCCACGAATTCGGGTATACTCGGGTGTATCGAGGTTTGTGACTGTTTTCTGCCCGAGTGCATTGCGTTATTTTCCAGGCAGGGATTGAAGCATTTTATTCCCGCTGGCTGCAATACTGCACAGTATATATATATATATATATATATATATATATATATATATATATATATATATATATATACTGCATTACAATTCATGAATTTATGCCATCTGGTAGACACGCAAAGCATTTCAGCCTATTAAATACTAATCATTATCATTTAACAGATCAGCCGCCCGTCAGCCAGGCATGAACCATGGCTGGGAAGGCAAACGCAACGGGGCTTGTCTGAGGTGAGGAGCGGCGCATTCCAGGTATCTGCCAGGTACATACTGGGTATTTGCTCGAATAAAGTGTGTCGCAGCAGTAAGTAAGTATAGATATAGGATAAAGTATCTGTTGTCTAAATTTAGCATAGGTTGAACTTGATGGACCTACGTCTTTTTTCAACCTCATCTACTATGTATGTAACTATGTATGAGAACACATGCCGTTAGAAATGTCTACTCAAAAGAAACCTCTGTTCTGTTACGCCTTTTTAATCTATTGTGCTTTTCAATACCGAACTGAGAGAAGAGCAACTGTAGCGGACATATTTGACCATATCACAGCAAATTATCCTTTTTATAAAAATCATCCAAAGCAGAAGGACTGGCGAAATTCTATCAGATGTACTTTATCAACCAATGATTGTTTTATTTGGAACCCACCATTTGGCGGAAAAAGGGGTGACTGTTGGGCAGTGCATGAATCAAGTATGCGTATATTTGCAACTGGCAATTTAAGAAGAAGAGACCGAAATTGTGGACCCAATGATATAGGTGCCCGGAGCGGTGCCTTAAATGTTCAGCCAAATTGTTGTTATTTTCAAACGGATATATACAACCAATACCACAACAATGCCGGAGCTAGCTATGACATTAACATGCATACTAACGACCTTGCTAAAGCAGATGAAATGCCACAAAGTAACTATCTGTATCTGCCTCAGTAGATGACACAATATCCCAACTTTTACGGATCAAACTGGAACCCCAACGAGATGAACACACAGAACAAACAATTAATTGAAAACAGCAGCTACCTCCAAAACACCACTTGCATAGCAGCTCCGAATATGAATGCTATATAATACAGGTAACTATAAACAATTTACTTTTAACAATTAGTGAATCGCTTGTTTCCGAATGATATGCATATGCGTTCCAGCCATAACGCATGCGCGTACCACTGCTAAATGTGGTCTATGTTTGTTTGTAAAATTTCCCTTCCCGTTTTACCTCTTCTCCGTTATCTGTTAATATTACAGAGATAGCGCCATGAAGCGCAACAGATGCCGGCACACATTTCTGAAAGAAGGTAAGATACAGTTAACGAGATCCATGCCAGATAGTTACATGTTCAGGGCAATGGCGAGTGCAATTAGAGGTCGTCCTGCGCATCCATTAAATGTCATGACACAAGGTGTACGCCCCTCTGTTCGAAAGAAAAACTTACTATATTTTAAAAAGGAGTTAAAGAAATGGCATTTTTTGAACAAATCTATTGTATCTGCCATCACAGTCTCCATGGGTAATGAATTCCACATTTTAACTGTCCTTACTGTAAAGAACCCTTTCCTTTGTTGCTGGTGAAATATCCTTTCCTCCTACCTTAAGGGATGGCCCTGGGTCCTTTGTACTGCCCGTGGGATGAATAGTTCTTTTGAAAGCTCCTTGTATTGTCCCCGAATATATTTGTATATAGATATCATATCCCCTCTTAGACACCTCTTTTCTAATGTAAATAAATCTAATTTAGCTAGCTTCTCCTCATAAGTTAGATGTCCATCCCCTTTATTCATTTGGTGGCTCTTCTCTGCACTCTCTCTAGTTTCATAATGTCTTTTCTTAGGATTGGTGCCCAAAATTGTACTCCATATTCAAGGTGTGGCCTTACTAATGCTTTATAAAAGGGCATAATTATGTTTACTTCCCTTCCATCCATTTCCCGTTTGATGCAAGATAAGACCTTGTTTGCCTTTGCAGCTACTGCATGACATTGGGCACTATTGCTAAGCCTACTGTCTACAAGCTCTTCTAAATCCTTCCCCATCAAGGATTCCCCCAATATATCTCCATTTAATTTGTAAGTCGCCTTTTTATTCCTGCATCCCAAATGCATAACCTTACATTTATCTGTATTAAACCTCATCTGCCATTTACCTGCCCACGTTTCCAGTCTCTCCAAGTCCTTCTGAAGAGAAATTACATCCTGCTCTGATTCAATTACTATACACAATTTAGTATCATAAGCAAAGCTGGAGACTTTGCTTTCGATCCCAACCTCAAGGTCATTAATAAACAAGTTAAAAAGCAGGGGTCCAAGTACTGATCCCTGAGGTACTCCACTCACGACATTAGCCCAACCTGAAAAAGTTCCATTTATGACAACCCTCTGTTGTCTGTCCTTTAACCAGATTTCAATCCAGGTGCATATATTATTACTGAGTCCAACTTTCTTTATTTTGTACACCAACCTCTTGTGTGAAACCATATCAAAAGCCTTTGCAAAATCTAAGTAGACCACATCAACTTCATTACCCTGGTCTAAATTCCTACTTAATTCCTCAAAGAAATAAATAAGGTTAGTTTGGCAAGATCTACCCTTCATAAATCCATGCTGACTATTACTAATAATTTTGTTTTCCATTAGATATTCCTGAATATTATCCCGTATTAAACCTTCAAGTAGTTTCCCTACTATTGAAGTCAGGCTTACAGGTCTGTAATTTTCCGGTTGTGATCTAGCTCCCTTTTTAAATATAGGCACCACATCTGCTTTACGCCAATCTTGTGGTACTGAGCCTGTGGAAATGGAGTCCTTGAATATTAAATATAATGGTTTGGCTATTACTGTGCTTAACTCCTTGAGAACTCTTGGATGTATGCTATCAGGCCAGGTGCCTTATTTACTTAAATTTTTTCAAGTCGCTTATGAACTTCTTCCTCAGTTAACCAATTGTTCATTAATATGGAGGTTGTGGCTTCCTCCTGCGGCACTACTATTGAACTTGATTCTTCCCTGGTAAACACAGAGGCAAATAATTTGTTTAATACCTCAGCTTTTGCCTTATCTCCAATAATTTGCCTACCCATCTCACACTGAAAGGGTCTTATATTTTCTTTTCTTATTTTTTTGTTATTATGGTACTTAAAGAACTCTTTAGGATTGACCTTACTTTCTATTGCAATCCTTTTTTCATTATCCATTTTTGCTAATTTGATTGCCCTTTTGCAATTTGTGTTACAGTACATTCCTTATAATTCTGATACGATGTCTCTGTCCCTTCTGACTTAAAGAATCTAAACGCCTTCCTCTTCTTGTCCATTTCCTCCCCAACCTTTTTATTTAGCAACATTGGTTTTGACTTATTTCTTTTATACTTATTACCCAAGGGTATACACTGATAAGTGTGCTTTTTTAACTATTTTTTAAAGACTGCCCATTTATCTTCTACATTTTTCCCTGCAAAAACATCATCCCATTGTTTTACTACTATATTAGACCTCAGTTTATTAAAATCTGCCTTTCTAAAGTTTTAGGTGTTTGTTGAACCCAAGAAATCTATTTTTTGATAATTTATTTCAAATGAGACCATGTTATGATCACTGTTACCCAAATGTTCCAGGACTTGAATATTTGTTATTACTTCTACATTGTTTGATATGACCAAATCCAGTATTGCCCCTCTCCTGGTTGGTTCCTCAATAATTTGGGTCATATAATTGTCTTTAAGCACCCCAAAAACCTGTTTCCTTTTGTTGTAACGCTAATCTCATTGCCCCAATCTATGTCTGGATAATTAAAATTCCCCATTATGCAAACATAACCCAGTTTGATGCCTTCTCCATTTGCAAAAGTATTTTAGCTTCCTCAATCTCACAGATATGTGGTGGTTTATAGCATATTCCACAAACATTTTCTTTATACTTTTACCTTCACTGCTAATTTAAATCCACAAAGTCTCTACATTTTCATCATTCCCTTCATAAACATCATCCCTTATAATACTGCACCGACACACTTTATTCGAGCAAATACACAGTATGTACCTGGCAGATACCTGGAATGCGCCGCTCCTCACCTCTGACAAGCCCCATTGCGTTTGCCTTCCCAGCCTGGGTTTATGCCTGGCTGACGGGCGACTGATCTGTTAAATGATAATGATTAGGATTTAATAGGCTGCAATGCTTCGCATGTCTACCAGATGGCATAAATTCATGAATTGTAATGCAGTATATATATATATATATACTGTGCAGTATTGCAGCCAGCGGGAATAAAATGCTTCAATCCCTGCCTGGAAAATAACCCAATGCACTCGGGCAGAAAACAGTCACAAACCTCAATACACCCGGGTATACCTGAATTCGTGGGACTTGCCGAGCTCGAATAAAGTGTGTCGCCAGTGTAGGTTTTAGATCCGGTTTAACATATAAACATACTCCACCTCCCCTTCTATTTGTTCGATCCTTCCGATAAAGGGAATAACCCTCTAAATTAACTGACCAGTCATGAATTTCATCCCACCATGTTTCAGTAATGCCTATGATATCATACTGCTCCCTTGCAGCTATTAATTCAAGCCCCCCCCCATTTTATCTGCCAGGCTTCTTGCATTAGCAAGCATGCATTTAAGGTTTTTTTTCAGCCTGTACTATTATCTTATCTGTTCCTTCCTTTCTTCGCCCACTTGGTTTAGTCTTTAGAAGTTTTCTAGTATTATCTGTATTTACTATGGGTGTCTCACTGCTTGTCAAACTCGCACTTGCCCCCATTCTACCTCCATACCACCTTGGATCCTCCTCTACTCCATTTAGTTCATTATCTGTTTCATTCCCCTCCCCCTCCATCCTCCATTAAAATCCTCTCCAAACTTTTAGCATTCTCCCCCCCATCACAGAAGATCCCTCTTCATTGTACGATAAGTTCGTATTTAACACGAAAAAATTACATTATATAATGTATATTAGAATTAGTTTAATGAAACTATTAACGTCATTTATAAAACATTACAATAGATACAAATGACTTAGGTAACATGTCACTACATTATTGCATTATGAACATAGTCAATGTGCACCATTTGAGTTCGAGCTCATGTTCAACTACGGTGTGTGAAGGATTACACAATGTGTTATCCTATATATTTAATGTTTTCATGAAACATCAACATGAGTAATTGTATGAAGCATTCACATGAAATATGACTATTGTAGTGTGTCAGATTGACATCCAACTAATGTCACTATTGTTAGGGACACATACCAGGTTACTGATCCAACATATCAAAATGTAAGTAGCTCACACTCCTGCAGGCTTATTGAAAGAATGTATGTTGTAATTGTTAATTAATTTCATAATGTGAACAATAAAAATTCTAAACATATTTACCAACACAACTCGAAATAATTCTCGTGGTTTTTTTTTGTGTATTTTGAAGTGACAAAGGTCAGAAACATTTAATATATGTCAATGTTCAGTACTTGGTAAGTCAAAATCTAACATTAGAGGCATATTCATCAATACTGCTATATCTCTTATCATCTTGCACAAGACTCTGCATTGTATGATGCACACAAAGGGTGTGGGACATGAATTTGAGAAGGATAAATGTGTTAAACACTCACATACCGTTGTCACGTGAACTTGTGCGAATTCTTGCGACAATGGCCATTCACATTCAGAGAGCAGGATCCTATGATTACATACACACAATAAAATGGGACACACATCACGAGATGAGGATAGATTGGCTTAAATGTAAATTAGAATCTTACATGTGAAATAAGTGTTGATTACAGTCCGACGGTTCTCCACCCCACTAGCTGTATTCTCCCTAACCCCTGCAGGAGGCACAAGAGGATCCTCCTCTATATCCTCTCTAATATTGCCAGGAAGATTTTGACGTAGTGCAATGTTGTGCAGAATGCAACAAGAAATCACTGTGTCGGCAACCATATGTGGCAAATACTGTAGACCCAGTAAATGCTTTGACAGGGTCATGAGGACATCCGTTTAAGATTACACCTTTGTGGCTATAGTATTAAGACTGCAATATGTAAGCAATTGCTGTTTTAACACAACTTCACTATTGTGTGATGAATCATTGAACAAAATGTTAAAGTGCCTAACATGGATTATATTTTGTGTATTCAAAATTGAATTTAACATTTTTACAATGATTTCTTGTTACATTACATATTTACAAAACAGACTGAAATATGAATCTGCCCATTAACTTTACATATTAGTGCAACTAGTATTACATTGACTGACCCAATAGCAAATCGTCCATGAATTCCCCCGCTTCAAATGCACATAACACTAAAGAATTCTGCAGGATATGGGAAGCGTGGCAGGCACCTGGGAATAGGGCTACCACACTCATAATATTCATGTTTGCATCACATACAATTTGCACATTCAGCGAGTGGTAATGTTTCCTGTTACGGAAAATCCTCTCACCATCACGTAGCCGGGTAAACGTACTGTAACATGTGTGCAATCTATAGCACCCATCACATTGGGTAGCCCTGCTACATTATAAAATGCAGTCTTCAGTGCCTGCCACTCTGTCTGCTCACTAGGAAAATGTATATAATCCCAAGCACGTCTAGTCAGTGCACATAGAAACTGGCTAAGGACCCACGAGAATGTTGGTTGCGAGACACCGCCTACTATGCCCACAGTTGTCTGAAAAGATGCAGAAGCAAGAAAATGTAATGAGCTCAGCAATTTAACAAGGCCAGGCACTGCATGACTCCTGTCTGTTGTTGGCTTTAAATCTTCTCTTAACACTTGCTACAGTTCCAAGATAGCCGCTGAGCTCAATCGATAGCGACGGATGACATCCTCCTCACTTAACCCCTCTAGGGAGCATCTTGTGCGGAAGTTGCGTGGTGCCAATGTCCGCCTTACTGCTATTTGCCTCTCCACCCTCTCCCTCCTTGCATTCCTCTCTCTCCTCGCCCTCCATTGTAACAGAATCTCGCGCCTCCTCCTCACTACAAACTCCAGCACCGCCAAATTGCCAATGACCTCCATTTCACCCTCAAAGGGAAGTGATTCACATGTATCCTTTAAATAGGCAGAATCAACAACCACATTAGTGTTAACGTGAACATGTGTTGTATAGTATGTAGAACATGGTTTTTTGAATAATACATCCAGTCATTATATTTATAATGAGATATGTTGATCAAATTTTCACTAATTATGTCATCCTAAAATAAACACCATTCATTATTCAAGAATGAAAGCGATGAAGCGAGCCAAGATTACAAATTGTTGATACAAATCACAGAATCATGACATTTTGTATGTTACATGTTCAGTCATGAAGGTGTTAAATCACAAGAAGTACTTGTTTGTTTCTCTAGAGGTGGGGAAGAAGCCTTGATTATTGTCAGGTTGTTTTGTGATCACATGAGTATTGCCCTTATAATGTTTAAGGTTACACATTGAAGTTAAGAAAATAGATGTCATACAATGATAATTAATTTGGATTCAATAACGGGTTCTCCTTCGATTCAATTCATGTGAATGATCTCCATGTACCCCGGGGGAGACTGAATTATTCACGGCAACACACTGTGACCTCCAGACACCTGTGGGCACCCCCCGGGGTGCACTGTGGTGCCTGCGAACACCTGTAGTTACCACAGGGGCCACCCGTCGGCATGTGATAAAAATCCTGTATGTACAAAAATACATATTTGATTTATGTGGGGGCACAGGTGTTGTGTGGGTTGTGTATTGTTATAATTAAAATAGGAAAGTTTTAATTGTGAGCCGAAGAGGTGTGTAATGGGGGAGGGTTGATTAACCTATTAAGTACTATAGCAACAATTAACCGATAATGTGATTAAGAGGTTAGGGAACATTAGAATGTATTTTGTTATTCTTATGTATTGTTTGGAATAACAGAGGACTTGGACAATGATAAGGAGGAGGAGGGCCTTCATCGTAGCAACCTAGCGGTGAGTGCAAGATTGCAAAAGTTGTTTTAAGCTGCTTATAGTTGTATTGAAAATGTGCAAATGCACTATTATCTATATGTGTATAATAGTAATTCTGACCATTACTGCACTGTATATCTTAGGGGGGAATAGGGGTGTATTTATTTAAAATAATTGTTTTTTGGTGGGGGCACACCATTGGTGCAGCAGGCCCGCGGGGACACCCGGACACCCCGAGGGGTAAGCCGGAGACACCCGCGGGCCTGTTCTATGGATGTTGTGCCATCAAAAATGTAAACAAAGAAAATGTTTCTAAATCCAGCTCCTTTTGCGCCTGCCTTTAGCTGGTGCGTTTGTTAGGCGCGTTTGTAAAGGCCGATTCACTTAGCGCAGCTTAGTGAATCTCAAGTACTGGCAAAAATCAGCGCATTTGCCTGATCGGGCGCATTTTGCACGGAGGGCTGAAAAAAATGCCTTTTAAGGGCGATAAAGCGCTGTTATCACTGCTTAGTGAATTGCACTGCAGCCTTTATCGGACTTAAAGGGCACTTTGTGCTCTTAAAGCCACTTATCGGAGCTTAGTGAATCGGCCCCTTGGAGAGAACGAGTGAGAGACCTGAAGTTCTCCTGAAGGGAGTGCATACTTTGACTCCCTCCTACTGTCTCTGTACGTTCTACCTACCAATTAGACTGTAAGCTCCTCGGGGCAGGTACTCCTCTTCCGAAATGTTACTTTTATGTCTAAAGCACTTATTCCCATGATCTGTTATTTATATTATCTGTTATTTATTTGATTACCCCATGTATTACTACTGTGAAGCGCTATGTACATTAATGGCGCTATATAAATAAAGACATACAATACAATACAATACAATCACTAGCCACTATTTTTTCCTCAATAATGGACAGGTAGCTGGCGTGTGTGCTCAGGACTCTTCCTACCTCAGCGGGGTCAATGTTTTTGTTGCTGAGCATACTGTAAAGCATAGCTCACCACAAACAAAGCGCGACCACGGTGCTGAGGTTGGGAATTGAGTAACGCCAACCAACAGCCACGTGGCCGCGCCTAGGATGTAGATTGGTCATGCAAGCCAGGTCAGGATTATAGATGTGATAGTAGTAGAGGGTACATGCCAAATCAGGAGAGGAGAGTTGCGGATCATCGGGGTACGTAGCCAAATTCAGGATTGGAGAGTAGCGGATCGTCGAGGTACTAGCCAAGGTCAGGACTGGAGACAGGAGAATGGTCGTTCGTAGTCGGATCAAGAGAGGAGAGGTGCGGAGTCCAAGGTGAGTAGCAGGGTCAGGCAACGGCAGGGTAAACAGGCTATGCAAGACAAGGCAAGGTTACAGGAACTGAATGCAGCAAGGCATGGCATAACACAAGACTACGCTATGCAATGGGAGTCTGAGGCAAGAGGGTACAGGCATTCCCCGCATTAACGTACGCAATGGGACCGGAGCATGTATGTAAAGCGAAAATGTGCTTAAAGTGAAGCACTACCTTTTTTCCACTTATCGATGCAATCGTCATATACGTGCATAACTGATGTAACTAATGCATTTGTAACAGGCTCTATAGTCTCCCCGCTTGCGCACAACTTTGGTACAGGTAGGGAGCCAGTTTTGATGTTCAGGACGTGCTGACAGGTGCATGCGTGAGCTGCTGTTTGCCTATTGAGCGATATGTCCTTACAAGCGAGTGTACTTAAAGTGAGTGTCCTTAAAGCGGGGTATGTATGTATATAAAGGGAGATCCTCCAATGAAGAGCCAGGGCAGAACCAGGAAACCGAATCCCATAGGACCTGGTACTTCAGCCTATGGTGTCAGTTCCTGGGCTGAGAGAAGGTATGTCTGTAGTGGTGGGTGCTGATGCCTACACTTGTGGGAGCCATCACTTCTGGAGGCGCTGAAACACCGAGATGAACTAGAAGTCTGTAAGAGCCAGTCTGTTAGGAATCTGATTTCTCAGCGCTATCCGCGCAACACACAGATTACCCCCAGGGAGACTAAGGGCGCCCAGCATAACCTTCGCTTACCTGCCTCCTCAGGCCGTCAGATCCTCCGTCGCCAGAGCCCCACCGCTCCTCCTCCTTCTCAGTGGCAGGCGCGGGTCCTCCATCCCCCACGCACACGTGTGTCCTCCTCCAACGCTGGTCGCGTGCACACGCAGCTTACAGAGCGCACACCCAGCATCCACTCTTCTTCTTCCACTCCTGCTATGAGGCTCCGCCCCGTACATCGCACGGGGTGTAATCAAAGTGCTACCAGTGCTCACCTGGGTTGTATCAGCCACACCTATCCAGAGAGGCTCCCAGCAGTCCTCCTGACCTGCCTCCATCCCTGATTGGTCAGCCCCGACTTATCTAGCATCTCTGAGCCCACACTCATTGCTCGACATAGTCTCTGTATGGAAGTGTTTGGTGAACTCTCGGTTACTACATGTTTTGACACGGCTCGTATGACTACCACCTTTGGCACACGACTTCGGCTCTCCTTGGACTACATATTCTCTGGCATCCCACGATCACGGCTTGGACTTCAACATTCCTCATCTCTCTGCTCCCTGACTTCAGAAAGGCAATCACTATTCTACTCCTATACCCGGTACTGGCAAGTATTGCCAACGTTACTTATATCTGGCCTGGAAATGCTTAACACCACACTCCAGACTCGCTCCCTATGCTGCGGGTGCGTGTATCCCTACTTCCCCCTCGGCACAGGGGACAGGTCTGGTCTGCGGGCAGCACCGGCGTAACATTATGTCGATCCCACAAGGCGCAGACCAGACTGAACTAAGGCAGTTTCTCTCCGATCTGCTTCAGCAAAACCAGGCCATGGCGGATCAAATTGTGGCATTAACGCGTCAGGTCGCGGTACCAGCCTGCAAGCGCAGCAGTTGCTAGCAGTTCTGACGAATTCCGCCTCCCAACCCCTACGCTGGCGAACCGCAAGAATGTCGGGTTTTCTCAGCCAGTGTGAGGTGCAGTTCAAAATGGCCCCCATCACTTCAATACTGGACGTAAGAAGGTAGCCTACATTTATAATCTCCTGACGGGCAGCGCCCTGGATTGGGCCACCCTAGTCTGGGAGCAACGTTTTGACCCTACCCAGGATTATCCAGCCTTTAAAGCTGAGTTCCAACAAGTATTCGATTCCCTCGCACGCCGGGAGATGGCATCTCTTTCTCTCCTTCAGATCACGCAAGGGTGACGAATGGTGACGCAGTATGCCGTGGAGTTCCGGACTCTCACAGCCGAGACTAACTGGGGACAGGAGGCTCTCGTCTCTGTATTCTGGCAAGGCCTAGCTGATCCCATCAAGGATGAATTTGCTCACCAACCCAGGCCAGATCAATTAGAGGTTCTCATCGAACTAGCAGTCCGAGTGGATCAACGCATCCAGGTATGCCGCTCCGAGCGTCAGTGCTCTAGTTTTTCTAATTTCCAAAATCCCTTCCTCAGTACTCCTGTGGTTACAAGTACCACCACTCCTCTTCGTCCTGCCTTGGAGCTACCTGAGCCGATGAAACTGGGGGTACAACGCATCCGCACACCTGTACGGCAATTCCGCCACGCCGGGGGATTGTGTTACTACTGCGGATCCGCTGAGTACCTGGTTCGGGAATGTCCACTGCGGCCGGGAATGGGGAACACCCAGTGAGTACAGAGGGGCTCTTGCTGGGTTTCTCCTTAAGGGAGAATTCCTTAAGAAGCTCACCATACCGGTCTCTCTTACGGGTGGTAACTTTCATACCTCTACCGCAGCCTTCATTGACTCGGTAGCAGGAGGAAACTTTATGGATCTTGAATTCGCCAGGCTGAACCACATAACGCTCGTGAGGAAGGAGAGCCCCATCGCACTGGTCGGTAAAGACGGATGTCCTCTTACCCCGCCATACATCTCCATAGAGACGACTCCTCTCCTTCTGACCACCCATTCTCACAAGGAGACCCTAGTCCTCGATGCCATCCATGCTCCTGGAACACCCATAACCCTTGGCCTTCCGTTGTTACAGCTAAACAATCCTCTGATTGCACACAAAAAAACAAGAAACACAGCGCACAACGCTCATAGTGCATTAAATGATATCTTTAGTAACCAAAATAAGAAGGTAAGTATTGTGCGTACATAAAACAAAATTTAAACAAGCATTTCAGGGTTATTGTTACCCAAGCACCAACGGACGCCTGTGATGGTCTCGTGGCTCTCTCCTTCTTACTCCAACAACCTCGATGTAGGGCCTGGAAAATCTCCACTCCAAACGCTGGTGTTTTGGCCTCTCGCCTTAGGGAAAGGCTAGTGCAGCTTCAGCAGTCCAGAAAAAGACCTCCGCTTATATGCGTTGTGCCCGTCACTGCATAAATCTCGTGTATAACGGAGCAGCGGAGTACACGCGGTTTTGCGTCCTGGTCGAGAGCTTCTTCCGGGTCTGTGACGTCACAAGATCGCGAGACTTCGTCGCAAGTCTGCAGGACACCGGATCAGTTCTCTGGGAGTGCTGGGATGTAGAGGGTTCGCAAATGTCATCAATCCTACGCGTTTCGAAACCACAGAGGGTCTCTTCATCAGGGAATAAAGACTTATGAGTCTATTGGCATTTTATACCCCTCCAGCGTCACTGATTAGTCCCTCAATTAGGGTTTGAACCAATCGCAACGCAACGGGGAGGAGTCAGAAAGCTCCATGGCAACAGAGAATGCATCCTAACAAAAAAACTAAAAACAACTTTATTTACACATATAATAACAAACAATTTCAAAAAGAGGACTCTAAAATAAAGAGAAAAGAATTAGTACACACTAATATTTGTGGATGTGTTGGAATATATATAGTGATTCTAAGAACCACCAACAGAATTATATTCGAAAAAGAAGCACGAGCTAAAAAATCAATAAATACCTTAAAACCATAAATTAATAAAATGTTAAAAAGATTTTTCTTTAAAAGCTTAATATATAAAATATACCAGCTCAGAATATAAATGTAATTTCTAAATACATGACCTAGCTATATCACCAGTGTGAGGTGGTCAGTAAAGGGACCATATATCTATATCCTCATTGAGACCTCCCGGATATAATGTGCCCAATTTATATATCCAGAAGGTCTCTTGAAAGGATAAATCCTTAACCCTATCCCCACCCCTTCTGCTCCTGGGCACGTGTTTGATACCCTTAAAGCGCAGGGATATGGGGTCTTTATTGTGATGTAAGGCATAGTGCTTAGAGAGGCTATGAGTTAACAGACCATGTTTTATGTTTCGTATATGTTCTTGTATACGTGTTTTTAATTGGCGTTTAGTGCGCCCTACATAGAACAAGCCACACGGGCATTCAATTAAATATACAATATGATCCGAATTACAATTAATAAAATCAGATATTTCATAAATTTCCTCAGTTTTTGGACACACAAGAGTTTTGCTATTAGAGTGTAAGTGTTTGCACACTGAACATTTTCCACATTTGAAGTTTCCACAAGGTTTTTTAATATTTAACCATCTTTTTTCTCCCACAGGTGTAGTTTTAATATTTATGTCACTAGGGGACAGAGCATTCTTTAGATTTTTTGCTCTTCTATAAATAAACCTTGGGAACTTAGAAATGTGTGTTCCCAAAATTGGGTCATTTGACAGGATTGACCAGTGCTTCTTTACAACCCTCTCTATATGTGAAGTCATGGAATTATAATTTGTAATAAAAGCGACATTACATTTTTCCTCACTTATAATTTGTTTCTTTTGATGTTTCGTTTTTGGAACGAGCATTTGATTCCTATCTATTTTTCTCACCCTATCAAGATCATCAGTAAGTTTTTTGAGGGGATAACCTCTTTCTAGGAATCTTGAGGTTAAGTCACCCGCCTGTTTTTCAAAGTCTGTGTCCAAACTACAGTTTTTTCTCAACCTGTAAAATTGGCCCCCAGGTATATTTTGAATCCAAGATTTTTTATGGTTACTTGAGGCCATCAGGAGGTTATTTGAATCCACTTCCTTGAAATAAGTTTTACTTATAAGGTTTCCCTCATCAGACACCCTCAAATTCAAATCTAAGAAGTTAATTTCCTTGACACTTTCCACATGGGTAAATGTCAAGTTTCTGGTGTTATTGTTTATATACTTCAAAAAAAGGCTTACAGAATGTTGGTCCCCATCCCACAGACATATAATGTCGTCTATAAAGCGACGCCAAATAATGATATTTCCTCTAAAGGGATTGTTATTAAGGATGCACTTATGCTCCCATTCTCCCATATACAGGTTTGCGAAACTGGGGGCAAATCTAGTGCCCATCGCAGTTCCGCAAACCTGCAGGAAAAATTCCTCCAGAAACATAAAATAATTATGTTTCAGGATAAAGTTGATGGAATCCAGGATGAAGTTTTTGTTTAAATCATGTAATTCGGCATCGCTAGATAGAAAAAAATTTACCGATGCTAGGCCCTGTTGATGTGGTATATTAGTGTATAGGGCCTGCACATCACAAGTTAACCATCTATATGAATCCTTCCACTTTAAGTTTTGTAACAAGTTGAGCAATGACGTGGAGTCCCTTAGATGGGAGGGGAGTTTTTCGACATAGGGTTGCAAAAAGTGGTCAACATACTGGGACAAATTGGCTGTTAAACTATCTATACCTGAAATTATTGGTCTGCCTGGGGGATTTGTTATTGATTTGTGGGTTTTTGGGAGGTGATAAAATATCGGGATCTTGGGGGAACTTGTAAACAAAAATTCATACTCAATCTTGGTGATAACACCAGAGTTTAATGCTTGATCCAATAGTGATCTAAGTAAATTTAGAAAGTCCACTGTTGGATCTTTTTTAAGCCTAGAGTATGAAGTGGTGTCATTCAGGAGTCGCAAAGCTTCTCCTTCATAGTCCTTTCGGTTCTGTAGAACGACACCACCTCCCTTATCCGCCTGTCTAATTATCAGATTATTATTCTCCTTCAGGAATTTTAATGCTAAATTTTCTTTTTTAGTGAGATTATGTTTTATGTCACTCGACTTCATATTACTACTCATTAGATTAAAGTCATTGTTAACCATGTTGAAAAAGGTCTCAACATGGTGACCTTTAGAATGGGAGGGGTAAAATTTAGATTTCCCCTTAAAGTGCGTGTGCCTCAAACCTTGTGTGAGTTCTAAATTCTCACCTATAACAACCTCGGGTGGAACAATAGACACTCATGTTTTATTTGGAACTTCATTACCTTCCTTATCTAGTTTAATAAAATGTCTCTTTAATGTGAGGTTTCGCATGAATTTTTGGAGGTCAGTGTATAATTGAAATGAGTTCGGTAGGCATGAGCGTGAAAATGTCAAACCCCTGTCTAGAACCTTTTTTTGGTCAGTGGTTAAAATAACTGAGGATAAGTTAAAAATACCACGAGAGGGAGATGTCACACATCTTTCTCGTAGCCTCTTTTCTTTAATTCTGGCCCCTCCTCTAGTTCCTCTTCTGGTAGGGTTCTTTTCTTTCTCTCCCCTGACAGAGATTTTTGGGAGGTTTCCACACATTCCCCCTTCTTTTTCGGATCCAGGTGTCTTTTTCTGACTGAGTCCAAAAAAGAAGACGGGGAATGCTGGGTTGGTGATTGAGTTTTGGCAATAGGTGTATAGGGCCTATTATCCCTATGTGTATCAAATTCTTTCTGGCCGTATCTAAAATTGGGGATATAATTCCTCCCTTTATAATTGGGATTTCTAAAATGCCCTTCATGTCTAGGGGGAGGGAAATGTTCATCAAATCTGGGGGGACCTCTTCTCTCCCCATAATATTGATTCTCCCATCCTCTATTGGCAGGGTGGAAATTGGGATTTTGATGTCTTTGTGTATTGTTGACTCTATTTTGTGAGTAGGAAGAATCCCTACCTTCATACTATACACAAGGTCACCTATTTAATTGTATCACATTCATCACGTTATTTATATATTGTTGTTGCGCACTTTTTTTTTTTTTGTTCACCTATTTCACTACTCTATTGCTCTTGGTGCTGCACACTTTCATTTCTACCTGTCACCCCTCCTCCAATATGGTGTGGAGTCTGGTAAATTGCAGACAGAAACGTGATGCTAATTTTGACTTATTATTCTCTGATAATCATGTAGTGGTCCCTGAGAGTGAGGATATGAGGGTTTCAGTTGAGAAGCATTTTAAAGTTTTAGAACAATTACTCTTGACCGAAAATAAATTGTATCTTGAAAAAAGAACAATTCAAAAATATGTAGAATGTGATAGGGCCCCTAGGGGCCTACGTATTAAAAAACTACCTACTTTCGGTAAAGATGATGCACATTTCATGAAGGAGTGGAACAGAATTTTGGATGACTGTTCCATGGCCCTCATGAAACTCATTATCTATGAAAGAACCAAGTCATTAAAAATTATTGACAAAGAGGTAACAGATGTTGTTAAATTACTTGAGCCACTTGTAATAGAACATGATTGCTCAGAAATAGAGCATGACCTCCGCATGAAGCTCGAGCATGCGGAGGGTGAAATTTTGAAGAAGAAGCACGAGAAATTTTATAGGGATAAGTCTGATTATGACAATAACAGACAGAGAAATTGGGCAAAAGATGCTGAGAGGGGTAGACCCTCCAAAACTCATTCTCAAAATAGGGAAGGTAGGGATTCTTCCTACTCACAAAATAGAGTCAACAATACACAAAGACATCAAAATCCCAATTTCCACCCTGCCAATAGAGGATGGGAGAATCAATATTATGGGGAGAGAAGAGGTCCCCCCAGATTTGATGAACATTTCCCTCCCCCTAGACATGAAGGGCATTTTAGAAATCCCAATTATAAAGGGAGGAATTATATCCCCAATTTTAGATACGGCCAGAAAGAATTTGATACACATAGGGATAATAGGCCCTATACACCTATTGCCAAAACTCAATCACCAACCCAGCATTCCCCGTCTTCTTTTTTGGACTCAGTCAGAAAAAGACACCTGGATCCGAAAAAGAAGGGGGAATGTGTGGAAACCTCCCAAAAATCTCTGTCAGGGGAGAGAAAGAAAAGAACCCTACCAGAAGAGGAACTAGAGGAGGGGCCAGAATTAAAGAAAAGAGGCTACGAGAAAGATGTGTGACATCTCCCTCTCGTGGTATTTTTAACTTATCCTCAGTTATTTTAACCACTGACCAAAAAAAGGTTCTAGACAGGGGTTTGACATTTTCACGCTCATGCCTACCGAACTCATTTCAATTATACACTGACCTCCAAAAATTCATGCGAAACCTCACATTAAAGAGACATTTTATTAAACTAGATAAGGAAGGTAATGAAGTTCCAAATAAAACAGGAGTGTCTATTGTTCCACCCGAGGTTGTTATAGGTGAGAATTTAGAACTCACACAAGGTTTGAGGCACACGCACTTTAAGGGGAAATCTAAATTTTACCCCTCCCATTCTAAAGGTCACCATGTTGAGACCTTTTTCAACATGGTTAACAATGACTTTAATCTAATGAGTAGTAATATGAAGTCGAGTGACATAAAACATAATCTCACTAAAAAAGAAAATTTAGCATTAAAATTCCTGAAGGAGAATAATAATCTGATAATTAGACAGGCGGATAAGGGAGGTGGTGTCGTTCTACAGAACCGAAAGGACTATGAAGGAGAAGCTTTGCGACTCCTGAATGACACCACTTCATACTCTAGGCTTAAAAAAGATCCAACAGTGGACTTTCTAAATTTACTTAGATCACTATTGGATCAAGCATTAAACTCTGGTGTTATCACCAAGATTGAGTATGAATTTTTGTTTACAAGTTCCCCCAAGATCCCGATATTTTATCACCTCCCAAAAACCCACAAATCAATAACAAATCCCCCAGGCAGACCAATAATTTCAGGTATAGATAGTTTAACAGCCAATTTGTCCCAGTATGTTGACCACTTTTTGCAACCCTATGTCGAAAAACTCCCCTCCCATCTAAGGGACTCCACGTCATTGCTCAACTTGTTACAAAACTTAAAGTGGAAGGATTCATATAGATGGTTAACTTGTGATGTGCAGGCCCTATACACTAATATACCACATCAACAGGGCCTAGCATCGGTAAAAATTTTTCTATCTAGCGATGCCGAATTACATGATTTAAACAAAAACTTCATCCTGGATTCCATCAACTTTATCCTGAAACATAATTATTTTATGTTTCTGGAGGAATTTTTCCTGCAGGTTTGCGGAACTGCGATGGGCACTAGATTTGCCCCCAGTTTCGCAAACCTGTATATGGGAGAATGGGAGCATAAGTGCATCCTTAATAACAATCCCTTTAGAGGAAATATCATTATTTGGCGTCGCTTTATAGACGACATTATATGTCTGTGGGATGGGGACCAACATTCTGTAAGCCTTTTTTTGAAGTATATAAACAATAACACCAGAAACTTGACATTTACCCATGTGGAAAGTGTCAAGGAAATTAACTTCTTAGATTTGAATTTGAGGGTGTCTGATGAGGGAAACCTTATAAGTAAAACTTATTTCAAGGAAGTGGATTCAAATAACCTCCTGATGGCCTCAAGTAACCATAAAAAATCTTGGATTCAAAATATACCTGGGGGCCAATTTTACAGGTTGAGAAAAAACTGTAGTTTGGACACAGACTTTGAAAAACAGGCGGGTGACTTAACCTCAAGATTCCTAGAAAGAGGTTATCCCCTCAAAAAACTTACTGATGATCTTGATAGGGTGAGAAAAATAGATAGGAATCAAATGCTCGTTCCAAAAACGAAACATCAAAAGAAACAAATTATAAGTGAGGAAAAATGTAATGTCGCTTTTATTACAAATTATAATTCCATGACTTCACATATAGAGAGGGTTGTAAAGAAGCACTGGTCAATCCTGTCAAATGACCCAATTTTGGGAACACACATTTCTAAGTTCCCAAGGTTTATTTATAGAAGAGCAAAAAATCTAAAGAATGCTCTGTCCCCTAGTGACATAAATATTAAAACTACACCTGTGGGAGAAAAAAGATGGTTAAATATTAAAAAACCTTGTGGAAACTTCAAATGTGGAAAATGTTCAGTGTGCAAACACTTACACTCTAATAGCAAAACTCTTGTGTGTCCAAAAACTGAGGAAATTTATGAAATATCTGATTTTATTAATTGTAATTCGGATCATATTGTATATTTAATTGAATGCCCGTGTGGCTTGTTCTATGTAGGGCGCACTAAACGCCAATTAAAAACACGTATACAAGAACATATACGAAACATAAAACATGGTCTGTTAACTCATAGCCTCTCTAAGCACTATGCCTTACATCACAATAAAGACCCCATATCCCTGCGCTTTAAGGGTATCAAACACGTGCCCAGGAGCAGAAGGGGTGGGGATAGGGTTAAGGATTTATCCTTTCAAGAGACCTTCTGGATATATAAATTGGGCACATTATATCCGGGAGGTCTCAATGAGGATATAGATATATGGTCCCTTTACTGACCACCTCACACTGGTGATATAGCTAGGTCATGTATTTAGAAATTACATTTATATTCTGAGCTGGTATATTTTATATATTAAGCTTTTAAAGAAAAATCTTTTTAACATTTTATTAATTTATGGTTTTAAGGTATTTATTGATTTTTTAGCTCGTGCTTCTTTTTCGAATATAATTCTGTTGGTGGTTCTTAGAATCACTATATATATTCCAACACATCCACAAATATTAGTGTGTACTAATTCTTTTCTCTTTATTTTAGAGTCCTCTTTTTGAAATTGTTTGTTATTATATGTGTAAATAAAGTTGTTTTTAGTTTTTTTGTTAGGATGCATTCTCTGTTGCCATGGAGCTTTCTGACTCCTCCCCGTTGCGTTGCGATTGGTTCAAACCCTAATTGAGGGACTAATCAGTGACGCTGGAGGGGTATAAAATGCCAATAGACTCATAAGTCTTTATTCCCTGATGAAGAGACCCTCTGTGGTTTCGAAACGCGTAGGATTGATGACATTTGCGAACCCTCTACATCCCAGCACTCCCAGAGAACTGATCCGGTGTCCTGCAGACTTGCGACGAAGTCTCGCGATCTTGTGACGTCACAGACCCGGAAGAAGCTCTCGACCAGGACGCAAAACCGCGTGTACTCCGCTGCTCCGTTATACACGAGATTTATGCAGTGACGGGCACAACGCATATAAGCGGAGGTCTTTTTCTGGACTGCTGAAGCTGCACTAGCCTTTCCCTAAGGCGAGAGGCCAAAACACCAGCGTTTGGAGTGGAGATTTTCCAGGCCCTACATCGAGGTTGTTGGAGTAAGAAGGAGAGAGCCACGAGACCATCACAGGCGTCCGTTGGTGCTTGGGTAACAATAACCCTGAAATGCTTGTTTAAATTTTGTTTTATGTACGCACAATACTTACCTTCTTATTTTGGTTACTAAAGATATCATTTAATGCACTATGAGCGTTGTGCGCTGTGTTTCTTGTTTTTTTGTGTGCATTTAGGGGGGACCAGAGCCATCCCTGGTGTCACAGCTGCAGACGCTCCATAAATATTCATACTATACACAAGGTCACCTATTTAATTGTATCACATTCATCACGTTATTTATATATTTTTGTTGCGCACTTTTTTTTTTGTTCACCTATTTCAATCCTCTGATTGATTGGACTTCCTCTTCACACATCACTTGGAAACCGAGGTCAGGCGAAGCATCCCAACTTTTGGCTAATACCACCGTTCCTGAGATTATCCTTCCCTCCGTTTAACATCAATTCCTGGACGATTTCAATAAGGTCCACTCGGATCTTTTGCCCCCTCACAGGACCTATGATTGTCCGATCGATCTTGTCTCAGGTTACAGTTTGCCTAAATCCAAGACCTACCCCTTGACTCTACCAGAGTCTCAGGCCATGGACGAATATATCCAAGAAAACCTCAAGAAGGGTTTCATTTGCCCCTCCAACTCCCCAGCAGGGGCTGGATTTTTCTTTGTTATGAAGAAAGATGGCTCGTTAAGGCCTTGCATTAATTACAGGGGTTTGAATCGCATCACCATTAAAAATCGTTACCCCTTCCCCTCATTACCGAACTCTTTGATAAACTACAAGGGGCTAAGATTTTTTCCAAGATGGATCTACGTGGAGCTTATAATCTGGTGCGCATCAGACAGGGGGACGAATGGAAGACGGCATTCAACACACGTAGCGGCCACTACGAGTATCTTGAAATGCCCTTCGGGTTATGTAATGCTCCAGCAGTCTTCCAGGACTTTATCAACAACGTTTTTCATAAGGTACTTAAGATTTTTGTAATAGTTTACTTGGATGACAACCTTTTTCCCAAGACCTCCAGGATCATATTCGCCACACCTCCTACGTTCTCTCTCGCCTCCGTGAACACTATCTGTATGCCAAGCTGGAGAAGTGCACCTTCCACCAGACATCTACCCAATTCCTGGGTTACAACATTTCTGATAAGGGTTTTATGATGGATCCCGGTAAACTTCAGGCAGTGACTGAATGGCCAAGACCTGATACTCTCAAGGCCATACAACGCTTTTGGGGTTCGCAAATTAATATCGCAAGTTTATACGTAATTTTTCTACCATTGTGGCACCCCTTACAGCTCTTACGAAGAAAGGGGCTGACCCATCTGCTTGGTCACCTGAGGCTGATTCCACCTTCAAGGTACTCAAGGAAGCATTTGTATCCGCACCTATCCTCCGTCATCCTAACATCAATCTCCCCTTCGTGTTGGAAGTCGACGCCTCCAACTGTGGCGCAGGGGCAGTGCTGTCTCAGAGACCTACCCCCCAAGGCAAGTTACACCCCTGTGCATACTTCTCCAAGAAATTCTATCCGGCTGAGAGGAATTACGACGTGGGCAACAGGTAGCTCTTGGCCATGAAGATGGCTGTCCAAGAGTGGAGACATCTCCTGGAGGGGTCGAAAAACCGTTTACTATCCTCACGGATCACAAAAACCTTCTCTACATCGAGAACGCCCGACGCCTTAGTCCACGACAGACTCGTTGGTTTCTTTTTTTTTCCAGGTTTGGAAAAAGAACATAAAGGCGGATGCAATTTCCAGACATCATTCCTCTGAGGAGAGACCAGAGGAGTCCTTGGAGACCATTCTCCCAGAGGAGAGGATTCTCGCCACATCTACCTTCAAGAACCTTGATAAAATTATGCATTCTCAGAGACGCATTCCTCAGGACTTGGTGGTTCCCGACGGCAAACTCTTTGTACCCTCCATGTTTGTCCCTGAAGTCCTGACTTGGGATCACTCATCGAAATCCGCAGGCCCCCAGTTTTTAATGAAGACTTTCGACCTTATTCGTCGGAATTTTTGGTGGCCCAAAATGTTCCAAGATATTTTGGAATATACCCGCACTTGTCCTATCTGCGCGCAGAACAAGACACCGTCAAAAACCCCACGGTTTCCTCTTACCTCTTCCATTATAAATACAGATAATACTAGAAAACTTCTAAAGACTAAACAAAGTGGGCGCAGAAAGGAAGGAGCAGATAAGATAATAGTACAGGCTGAAAAAAAACTGAAATGAATGCTTGCTAATGCAAGAAGCCTGACAGATAAAATGGGGGAGTTTGAATTAATAGCTACAAGGGAGCATTATGATATCATAGGCATTACTGAAACATGGTGGGATGAAACTCATGACTGGACAGTTAATTTATAGGGTTATTCTCTTTTTCGGAAGGATCGAACAAATAGAAGGGGAGGTGGAGTATGTTTATATGTTAAACCGGATCTAAAACCTATTATAAGGGATGATGTCTATGAAGGGAATGATGAAAATGTAGAGACTTTGTGGATAGAAATTAGCAGTGGAGGTAAAAGTATAAAGAAAATGTTTGTGGGAATATGCTATAAACCACCAGATATCTGTGAGATTGAGGAAGCTAAAATACTATTGCAAATGGAGAAGGCATCAAAACTTGGTCATGTTTGCATATTAGGGGATTTTAATTATCCAGACATAGACTGGGGCAATGAGATTAGCGTTACAACAAAAGGGAACAGGTTTTTGGGGGTGCTTAAAGACAATTATTTGACCCAAATTATTGAGGAACCAACCAGGAGAGGGGCAGATTTGTTCATATCAAACAATGTAGAAGTAATAACAAATATTCAAGTCCTGGAACATTTGGGTAACAGTGATCATAACATGGTCTCATTTGAAATAAATTATCAAAAAACAGATTACTTGGGTTCAACAAAGACCTTCAACTTTGGAAAGGCAGATTTTAATAAACTGAGGTCTAATACAATGGGATGATGTTTTTGCAGGTAAAAATGTAGAAGATAAATGGGTAGTCTTTAAAACATTGTTAGAAAAGCACACTTATCAGTGTATACCCTTGGGTAATAAGTACAAAAGAAATAAGTCCAAACCAATGTGGCTAAATAAACAGGTAGGGGAGGAAATGGACAAGACGAGGAAGGCGTTTAGATTCTTTAAGTCAGAAGGGACAGAGACATCGTATAAGAATTATAAGGAATGTAACACAAATTGCAAAGGGCAATCAAATTAGCAAAAATGGATAATGAAAAAAGGATTGCAATAGAAAGTAAGGTCAACCCTAAAAAAATCTTTAAATACCTTAATAACAAAAAAATGAGAAAAGAAAATATAGGACCCTTTCAGTGTGAGATGGGTAGGCAGATTATTAGAGATAAGGAAAATGCTGAGGTATTAAATAAATTCTTTGCCTCTGTGTTTACCAGGGAAGAATCAAGTTCAATAGTAGTGCCACAGGAGAAGCCACAACCTCCATATTAATGAACAATTGGTTAACTGAGGAAGAAGTTCATAAGCGACTTGAAAAAATGTAAGTAAATAAGGCACCTGGCCCCGATGGCATACATCCAAGAGTTCTGACGGAGTTAAGCTCAGTAATAGCAAAAACATTATATTTAATATTCAAGAACTCCATTTCCAAGATTGGCGTAAAGCAGATGTGGTGCCTATATTTAAGAAGGGAGCTAGATCACAACCGGGAAATTACAGACCTGTAAGCCTGACTTCAATAGTAGGGAAACTACTTGAAGGTTTAATACGGGATAATATTCAGGAATACCTAATGGAAAACAAAATTATTAGTAATAGTCAGCATGGATTTATGAAGGATAGATCTTGCCAAACTAACCTTATTTGTTTCTTTGAGGAGGTACAGTAAGTAGGAATTTAGACCAGGATAATGCAGTTGATGTGGTCTACTTAGATTTTGCAAAGGTTTTTGATACGGTTTCACACAAGAGGTTGGTGTACAAAATAAAGAAAGTTGGACTCAGTAATAATATATGCACCTGGATTGAAAACTGGTTTAAGGACAGACAACAGAGGGTTGTCATAAATGGAACTTTTTAAGGTTGACTAAAGTCGTGAGTGGAGTACCTCAGGGATCGGTACTGGGACCCCTGCTTTTTAACTTGTTTATTAATGACCTTGAGGTTTGGATCAAGAGCAAAGTCTCCATCTTTGCTGATGATACTAAATTGTGTAAGGTAATAGAATCAGAGCAGGATGTAATTTCTCTTCAGAAGGACTTGGAGAGACTGGAAATGTGGGCAGGTAAATGGCAGATGAGGTTTAATACAGATAAATGTAAGGTTATGCATTTGGGATACAAGAATAAAAAGACGACTTACAAATTAAATGGAGATATATTGGGGGAATCCTTGATGGAGAAGGATTTAGTAATGCTTGTAGACAGCAGGCTTAGCAATAGTGCCCAATGTCATGCAGTAGCTGCAAAGGCAAACAAGATTTTATCTTGCATCAAACGGGCAATGGATGGAAGGGAAGTAAACATAATCATGCCCCTTTACAAAGCATTAGTAAGACCACACCTTGAATTTGGAGTACAATTTTGGGCACCAATCCTAAGAAAAGATATTGTGGAACTAGAGAGAGTGCAGGGAACAGCCGCCAAATTAATAAAGGGGATGGTCATTCTAACTTATGAGGAGAGGCTAGCTAATTTTGATTTATTTACATTAGAAAAGAGGCGTCTAAGAGGGGATATGATAACTATATACAAATATATTCAGGGACAATACAAGGAGCTTTCAAATTAACTATTCATCCCATGGGCAGTACAAATGACTTGGGGCCATCCCTTAAGGTTGGAGGAAAGGAAATTTCACCAGCAGGAAAGGGTTCTTTACAGTAAGGGCAGTTAAAATGTGGAATTCATTACCCATGGAGACTGTGATGGCAGATACAATAGATTTGTTCAAAAAAAGGTTGGACATCTTTTTAGATGGGAAAGGTATACAGGGATATACCAATATACATGGGAAGGATGTTGATCCAGGGATTAATCCGATTGCCAATTCTTGGAGTCAGGAAGGAATTAATTATTCCCCTTAATGGGGTTTTTTGTTTGCCTTCCTCTGGATCAATAAGTATAGATATAGGATAAAGTATCTGTTGTCTAAATTTAGCATAGGTTGAACTTGATGGACGGAAGTCTTTTTTTCAACCTCATCTACTATGTAACTATGTAACTATGTAACAGTCCCCGATCGTCCCTGGTCCCATATTTCTATGGATTTCATTGTGGAGTTACCCAAATCCAGAGGAATGAACACAATCTTGGTGGTCGTGGATAGATTCTCTAAGATGGCTCATTTTATCCCACTTAAGGGACTACCCACCTCTCCCGCCCTCGCTGATATCTTTACGGATGTAATTTTTTAAATTCATGGGATCCCTTCTTCTATCGTTTCTGACAGAGGGTCCCAGTTTGTGTCCAAGTTTTGGAGAACTTTCACCAAGAGATTGGGCATCTCTTCCTCCTTCTCCTCTGCATATCACCCACAGTCCAACGGACAGACGGAGAGGATTAACCAGTCCCTGAAAAAGTACCTAATATTCTTTATATCTGTCTCCCAGGATGAATGGACGAAACTCCTCCCTTGGGTGTTGTATGCTGTTAATTCTGCCAAGAATGAAGCCACCCATGAGTCGCCCTTTTTTTTTTTTTACAAATGATGGGTTTCACCCTCCCTGTTTTCCCATCTCCAACATTCCTTCTGGGGTACCGGCCGTAAACTAATGCATTTCTTCTCTCCAAACAGCATGGTCCAGGATTCAAACGACCCTTCTCAACTCCTCCCACAGATCTAACCTTCTGGCCGATTGCCGCCGTCATCCTGCGCCCAGGTACAGGCCAGGGGATTTGGTATTGCTCTCCTCTAAAAATATCCACTTAAAGGTACCATCCCCAAAATTGGCACCTAAATTCCTGGGTCATTTTCCTATTTTAAAACAGATCAATCCTGTGGCATTTCGCCTCCAGCTACCACACAGTATGAAGATCCCCAAAGTTTTTCATGTTTCTCTCTTAAAACCTTTCGTCACCAGTCATTTCTTCCCAGACCTGACTTGTAAGCCGGATCCAGTTACCATCCAAAATAACGAAGAGCATGAGGTTCAATCTCTATTGGATTCCCGCGTGTCCAGGGGTCAACACCAGTTCGTGGTACAATGGAAAGGTTTTAGACCTGAGGAGAGGTCTTGGGTTCCTTTAAAGGACATTCACACTCCGGCTCTTCTTAGAGCCTTCAGAAGGAGGTTTCTGGAGAAAAATTTTGAGGACCGTCCAGAGGCCGTTCCTAAAGAGGGGGGTACTGTTAGGAATCGGATTTCTCAGCACTGTCCGCGCAACACACAGACTACCCTCAGGGATACTCGGAGCACGCAGCGCAACCTCCGCTTTCCTGCCTCCTCAGGCCGTCAGATCCTCGGTCGCTGCAGGGTCCCTCCCCTCGGCAGCCCCACCGCTCCTCCTCCTTCTCAGTGGCAGATGCGGGTCCTCCATCCCGCACACTCCTCCTCCAATGCTGGTCGCGTGCACACAAAGTTTACAGAGCACACGCCCAGCATCCACTCTTCTACTTCCACTCTGCTATGAGGCTCTGCCCCCGTACATCGCACGGGTGTAATCAGAGTGCTACCAGTGCTCCCCTGGGTTGTATCAGCCACACCTATCCAGAGAGGCTCCCAGCAGTCCTCCTGACCCGCCTCCATCCCTGATTGGTCAGCCCAGCCTTATCTAGCATCTCTGAGCCCTCACTCATCGCTCGACATAGTCTCTGTATGGAAGTGTTTGGTGAACTCTCGGTTACTACAGGTTTTGACACGGCTCGTACGACTACCCCCTTTGGCACTCGACTTCGGCTCTCCTTGGACTACGTATTCTCTGCCATCCCACTATCATGGCTTGGACTTCAACCTTCCTCATCTCTCCACTCCCTGACCTCGGCAAGGCAATCACTATTCTACTCCTATGCCCGGTACTGGCAAGTATTGTCTACGTTACTTATATCTGGCCTGGTAACGCTTAACACCACACTCCAGACTCGCTCCCTTTGCTGTGGGTGCGTGTATCCCTACTTCCCCCTTTGGCACAGGGGACGGGTCTGGTCTGCAGGCAGCACTGGCGTAACACAGTCCTGTCCAGTCTCATAACATCTGCAGATCAGTAAGACCTCCTGCAAACCAACAGGTGAAGCACCAAAGAGCGAGGTAATGCACTCCTTTCCCATACACTTGCCTCTAAGTGAGGTTGGGGGGGGGAACACGTGTTACACAAGACTTTTCCACAGTTTTGGAGTTGCACTTTTATTTCCACTATACTGATAGTAGGCACTTCATATGAGCCAAGATTCAGAGAGAGAGAGAGAGAGAGAGAGAGCTACTCTGATTGAGTCAATTAGGTGTGGGTTCTAGGGTATATAAGGTATTCACGACCAGTGTTCTCAAGCACTACCCTGAGGAAGGTCCCACGAGGACCGAAACGTTTGTCATGTTTGTGCTGTTTTATATCTGATTACAGGTCTTTTTCACTTACCCCTGAGTACTGTCTTTTGTTTGCTCTTGTTAGAGTGGATTGCTTTTTTCTATTTATCCGTATAGGACATGCACCGCAATTGTTTTCTAGGCATTGGAGTGCCAGCTGCTCCCCCATTCTGAATGTATTTTGTATGAGCTGAGCACCCACTCATTTATTATTGTTTAGTGTGCTAGTGGTCTCTGATAACAAAGGGCTCACTGTTTTGCTTATTTTTAGTGCATTGTTGTTTACTGACTATCGAGACTCTTGCGCTATGGATGAATTTCCAGACGTAGCAGGTATTTTTTCATCTATATCAGACACGCTGTGTTACAGTGATGCAGAGGTGAACAAAATTGGATACACTGAATTAGTGGAGGACATTTTTGGCCCTGAAAAGGCTACTGATATACATAATGACTTGTTGAAACTCAAAAAGAAAGAAGTTTACTTTTATATGCATGGGGCCACTCTTTCGCATTATCATCGTGAGAAACTGTTACCTAGGGGGGTTTGTGTTTAAAGCCAGCCCACGATCGATAGGAGTGATTCGGACTTTTGTAAGCGCTGGATAAGTATTTTGAACAAATGTTCATTTGATCTAATAATACTTGTTATAGACCAGGCAACTAAAGAATTAACAAAAATCAGGAAGGAGATATCTGATATAGAGACCAAACACGCACAGACACTCACAGTGGACACCGAGACCAACTGGATGGATAAAATACAGGTAGCCGTTGATCTCTACAGGGAGAGCCTCATCAAATACAAGAGGCAAAAACTCAGACTACAAGGAACTACAAGTCAACATGGACTACATGGAATGCAGGATATACAAATGGAGACAGGGACCAAGGAGGAACTATACCAGGCACCGACGGGAGAAGACGGTGGGCAGTTCATACAACACAAGCGACACGGACCATTCAGATGGCCTGGATACTACTTCATCTGTTTATTTTTTAGGCCCCGGTACGACGCATAACCAGAAGCCACCACTTCCGGCCCACGTCGGTGGCGACTAACCCGGAGAGATGGTGGGGGGCCCCAAGGTATCCATCAAGGGAGTCCAAAAACAGGGGAGTGCAGAGGGGTCGACAACAGAGGAAGTGATCTTCAATATCTCTGGATATACTCTTTCAGCAGCAAAACGAAGTATCCTGAACAAAGCGTTAAACTTTGTGCCTACACATACATAGTTACATATAGTTATATAGTAGATGAGATTGAAAAAAAACTTCCATCCATCAAGTTCAACCTATGCAAATTTAGACAACAGATATTTTATCATATATCTATACTTATTTATCCATAGGAAGGCAAATAAAACCCCAGAGTCACATCATCCAATGATATCTCATAAGGGGAAAAATAAATTCCCTCCTGGCTCCAAGAATTGGCAATCGGATTAATCCCTGGATCAACATCCTTCCCTATACTTATTTGTTATATCCCTTTATTCCTTTCCTATCTAAAAAGATGTCAAACCTTTTTTTTAACAAATCTATTGTATCTGCCATCATTGTCTCCATGGGTAATGAATTCCACATTTTAACTTCCTTTACTGTAAATAACCCTTTCCTTGTTTGCTGGTGAAATCTCCTTTCCTCCAACCTTAACGGATGGCCCTGGGTCTTTGTACTGCTCGTGGGATGAATAGTTCTTTTGAAAGCTCCTTGTATTGTCCCTGTAACAGGGGAGTTATCCCTGTTCAGGTAATGTGCCTCTAATCCAGCAGTGTGGTGGTTAATTGCTGGTAGTCAATTAACAAACACCACCTGCCTGATTAGATTGCTTAGAAAAGCCTGTCTTTTGAGACAGGAAGAGAGACTCCTTAGCTCACACCTGAGCTGAACTTGGAGACAGAGCAGAGATTGTCCTTGACTGTCACAACTTGTATTGAGCCCTGCCAGAAGAAACAGCAGAGCTGCTTTCAAGACACAGGGGAAACTTCTAAACCTGAATGCTGACAAAACCTGAGGAAAGGTAGCAACGCAGGAACAGAGAAGATTTCCCCTCCAAACCACAAGGAACAGATAAGACTTTCATTTATGAGACTTTATATATCTGCTTATTTCATGCTATATGTTTGGGGCTGGGAGACATGCTTATCTAAAGGGAGTGTGGACTGCATACTGTAGTATTTCACTAGAAATACTCCCAAGTGAATAGAAGCTTTTGTTTACCCCTTGTTTGGATGGTTTCCTGATGTTAAGGAAACAGGCGCAATAAATGCCTTATTTAATTTCACTATAACCGGACTCCCTTGCATACCTCTGTGAGCGTCTGCCTACATATGGTGTCCGAAGTGGGACGAGAGGTGGTTCTTGAAGTTAGAAGGAACCCGGAGTTTGGCCTGTGAATTTTTTTATGCTTTTTGCCTAAAACAGCCTGACCAAAGATCTCATGCAGCAGAGACAGAGTTAAAGGGACACACCCAGGCAGGAAACTTATACTGCACTGAAACTTACAAAACCACAGATGGACTATTTTCCCCAATCCCAAGAGGAGAGAGAGAGACTGCTGAAGCAGGTAAACCTTATTTGCCTATCACAATAAAGTGTAATATGGTCATTGAAATAGGGGGTTTGAGTTCCAGCCATAGTCAGGGTTCAAGAAGGGTGTTATCCCTTAAAGGGATAGGCGTTTGTTGTTTTCAAATGTTTAGCTGAAGCAGTGAATACAAATGGTGACCCATGAGCGGTACTGATTCTTCATGTAAATGCTGCCACACCGCATAGGATTACCAGTTGTGAATGGAGTATATGCAGAAAAATGGGAAAATTGATGCAAGACTGTGCTGAAGCAGGGGAATTTTCAGTAAACAAGTGCTGAGGGTAAAATTGCCTACTAGAAAAAAGGAATTGCTGAGCTGTGTAAAAGGTATCCCAAAGTGTGAAGAGTAAATGTCATAATACCCAATGTTGAGACTGAACTCAAGCAGAAAATCACATTATTTGGCTGAAGCAGAGAGATTGCAACCAGCAAGTAAATGGTGTAAAGCAAACAAAAGTATTTACCTAGCAACTAAAAAAAAATGAAAATATGCGGTGCTTTTAAGAAAAACCTTCATGAATTTGAATATTAATTTCATTTAGACAGACTATTGCTGAGATGATGACCCCTTTTAATGGATTGAATGGGAAAATCACTCCTCCAAACACTCTGACTAGTGGGCTACGGCCCCCACAAACACTGCAGTAAGGGGCCACACATGTAATTGAAAAAGTGTCCCAACATATGTCAGAATGGAGTTATGTAAAACTTTGCACAGTTTATAAAGAAATAACTCACTTTTTGGAGTGGATGTGATCCCATGAACTTCTTCTGCCAGATAGGGGTGTGCATCCGATTTTTCTTGAAGGATAAACGTAAGGAACAGAGAAAAAACAGGCACCGTTGCTCAGGAAAAGCAAAAATAGTAAATAAGCCAAGGAGAGGTTTGACCCTTAAAAAAGTATATTTAATGGAGCCAGCATACAATTACAGCTACATTACGGGGTACACAGGACCCCCACCAACGCGTTTCGAGCGGAGCTCTTTATCAAGGTGACTGATATCTGTACTCACCAGTCTGCTCTAAATACCCCTTCACATCGTGCTGGCGTCCATTCGCAAATCACTTCCTGGAATTCCCACGTAGTGATGTATGCGGAGTGACCGGAGTGACGTCAGCACGTTTCTTTTCAATTTCATAACTTTATTGACAATATAAACAAGAACACTGAGAAAAGTTAAAAAAACCTGTACTAGACATAAACAAAAGACATAGCAACATTAGATATCATTTCCAATATAGGAGAAACACAAGACAAAACTTATATTGTTAAAAAAGAAATTTCATAAAGCAATGAAACTCTCCATTTAAAGAAAAGAATTCACCTTAAACAGTGGATCAATTTAGATGTTTTTATAAAGGGAATGGATGTGTTGTAAATCAATAACCCTCTAAGGTGTCCACTGTATAAGGTAAATTAGAAAACGAGTAATGAACTGTATTTTTGGGGAGTGGAACCTGGTTCCATTTTTAGATTATATCAATCAATTTTATAATCCTGAAATTTATTAATGATTCAACATTTCTTGTATTATTTATATGTATGTATATCCTAAAGATTAAAAATTGAGAGAATCCTTTTGTTAACCAATTAACTCAATAAAAGGTTTTTACAAGTGTTACAAATACATGGAAATACACAAATGTGAGTACACAGAAGTGAAAAAAGATGTGAATAAACACATATACTGGTTGAAAAGGGGCTAATGGTTGAAATAAACCCTGAGAATTGCTATTACTGAGAATCTAGAAACCTTTGAGGTGTCTCCCCTGCGGAGCAGACTCCATAATCTCTCTCCTCTAGAAAAAGAGGCTTTGGTATCCCTTAAGTCAAATGATTCTCTGGTTGTCAAAGGTGCGGACAAGGGGGGAGCTGTAGTGGTTCTGAACAAAACTCAATATAGGGAGGAGGCTTTACGCCAATTACATGATGTCTCCTCATATACTATACTAAAAAACAATCCCACTACAGAATTCCTCAAACACCTTAGATCCCTTCTTGATGATGGATCCCATTTAGGTGTTCTAGATCACAAAGAGTTAGAGTTCTTGTTTAAACCTTATCCTACCATTCCCATCTTCCACCATCTCCCAAAGGTCCACAAGACAATGGTCTCCCCACCAGGGAGGCCTATTGTCTCAAGTATAGGATCTTTGGGAGATGGTGTTTCAAGATATGTAGATTATTATTTACAAAGCTTTGTAAAGGAACTACCATCTCATATCAGGGACAGCAGTGATCTCCTGGAACATTTAGAACAGGTGACTTGGCAGAACACCTTCATGTGGGTAACTTTGGATATAACATCCTTATATACCGTCATAAACCATCACCAAGGAATGGCAGCTGTCAGACACTATTTAGAACACTCCACGTTATCACTTGTACAAATTTCTTTTATTTTAGATTGTATTCACTTTTTACTCACTCACAATTACTTTATGTTTGATGAGGTTTTTTATCTCCAAACATGTGGTACTGCCATGGGCATCAGCTTTGCCCCATCATACGCAAACCTATTCTTAGGTTTGTGGGAAGCGGACCACGTGTTTGGAGATAAAAACCCTTATCGGCATCTTATCACTTTTTATAAGCGTTACATAGATGACCTTATTTTTATCTGGCACGGGGGGTGGAATCTTTATTATTATTTGTAGAGTATTTGAATAAAAACGATTTTAACTTACGATTCACTCACACGTATAATTCACATCACATTAATTACTTGGACATATTACTATTCATTGACATTAATATGGTTATTAGTTCAAATATATTTCGAAAACCTAACTCCCGTAATACTTTCCTAAGAGCTGACAGCTGCTACCCTAAATCCCTTCTTGGGAATATCCCTAAGGGGCAATTGATTCGTTTGAAAAGGATTTGTTCCATTAAAGAGGACTTTGAAAAACAGTCAATTGAACTCATGTCCAGATTCCAGGAGAGAGGCTACTCACCTGTAGATCTAGGAAAATCATTAGAGGAGGTGAATAAAAGCACCAGAGATGAATTATTGAACAAACAGAGATGTAAAAATAGCAATACCGGTACCAAGGCAAATAAACCATTATTTATCACACAGTACAATACCCAAGTTGGTCAAATAAAATATAACATTAAAAAACATTGGGAGATTCTCTCAGGAGATCCCCTATTAAAGAGTGTTACTTGGATGGTCCCCAATTCGTCTTTAAAAAGGCAAAAACCATTGCTAATTCTGTATCACCCAGTCTCTTTTCTAGCAAAAAGGGAAATACCAGTCAATTACCAAAAGGAAGTTTTAAATGCCTGAATTGTATTTCATGTAAACACATGCTATCGAGTTCTACATTCGTTTCGTTCACCACTGGGTGTGAGTTTTTGGTAAGATCTTTCATCAATTGTGATACCACATTCGTAGTTTATGTTTTGAACTGCGGATGTGGTAAACAGTATGTGGAATGTACATCACGTGCTCTAAAGGTGCGAATTAGAGAACACATGAGATTGATAAGAAATGGTGATTTAACTCACCCAGTGGCACAACATTTCACTAATTGTAAATTGGGAAGAATTGAAATGTTTTCATATATGGGAATAGAGCAGGTGCTGCTTCCAGTCAGAGGAGGCAATAGGATGGAATCCTTAGACAAAAGAGAATTATATTGGATTTTTACTTTGAAAACTAGAATACCTGACGGCCTAAACTCTGATTGGGATCTGGCACCTTATCTACACTAATTGTATAATAGTGCATGTGTTCATAGAAGTATTGACATTTAACTTAATCCTTGCAAACAATGTTAAGACCCAAATACGCACTTATACTGTATTGTAAAAAATATTTATGAATATACAGTTTACGCTACCATCTGGGACAATAAAATCAAGATGATAGTTCTGAGGATCCACTTAAAGATTTGCTTAATCTCTAGATTCTCAGTAATAGCAATTCTCAGGGTTTATTTCAACCATTAGCCCCTTTTCAAACAGTATATGTGTTTATTCACATCTTTTTTCACTTCTGTGTACTCACATTTGTGTATTTCCATGTATTTGTAACACTTGTAAAAACCTTTTTTGAAGTGAAACTTTTTTAGTGGCACCTATTCTGATGGGGTAAAACGGGAGAGTTGGGGGCGAAATGTGAAACGGAAGTGACGTCACGGCTCCCCATCCCACTCCCCCCACACGCCTGCTGTGACGATAGCCGCCGGCGCCGCTCCTAACGGGCGCTGCTCCCCCCACACGGCCAATCACATATGCGGCGGCGCCAGTCTCCCCATACGTCCGCTGCAATGGCGCGCATGCGCATTACTAATGGCGAATGGTGAGGTGAAGGGGGCTGCGCATGCGCAGAAGCGGCTGTCAGCGGCGCCGTTCCCCCATGTCCGCTGCCAGGCCGCGCATGCGCAGTAGACATGGGGACGCAGTGGAAAGACATGCATGCGGCTGGCAGCGACGCCATTCCCCCCCACACGCCCGCGCCACGCATGCGCAGTAAGGATGCAGCACGGTAGTCATGGCGACGCTCAAGACGCCACGGCTCTCCTCACAGGGACACTGCAGCCCACACTGTTCCCCGGGGCCCTTTGCAGGCCTTGATCTCCCGCGGCCTCTCCTCCCGGTGCATGTCCGTGTCCCTGCAGGCTTCTCCCGTACGCTGACTGTGGGATGAGCCGCTGCAGGTCAGTCTCAGGCCTGAGCTCTGGGCAGGAGGTGACTGTGACTGGTGAAGGCGGGGAGACCTTAACCTCCCTGGGCCGGTACCGGGCGGGGAGCTGGAGCTGAGCCGCTCCCCGGCCCTGCAGGGCGGCAGCTTCTGTGGGGTAGAGCCCGAGGGGCTCCTGTGGTCCCTGCAGCCATGGACTCCCTTCAGGAGGCTGCTCCAGAGGGATGTGCAGACCCCCTTCCGCCTGGAACTCGCTCTGTACCAGTCCCACGAGCCGTCCGGCCGCCTGCTGCCCACGGCCGCCCAGGAGAGGAGCTTCATGTGGGAGGGGGTGACACGGAGCCCGGTGTGGGAGGGAAGGGTCTGGGGCAGCCTCTTCCTGCAGCCCGGTGAGTGCGTGCCCGGACTGGGGAGATGGGGTGCATCATTAGGGGGAGGGCAGGGGGTATTGGTGTGGCTATATCATTTGGGGTGGGGGACAGGGGTTATTCGGGTGTATCATTAGGGGGAGAGCAGGGGGTATTGGGGTGGGATTCATGGAGCTGTATTGGGGGTGAATAGGTTAGGGGGATATGTGAGGTGCAGGGGGGCTGCGCATACGTCACGCAGGCGCACAGTCACACGTGCTCGCACGCACATGGTCACGCACACGGTCACACGCACACGGTCACACACACACACATAGTCGCACGCATGCACACACAGTCACACACACACACACACACAGTCGCACGCATGCACACACAGTCGCACACAGTCACACGCACGCACACAGTCACACGCACGCACAGTCACACGCACGCACACACAGTCACACGCACGCACGCAGTCACACGCACGCACAGTCACACGCGCACGCACAAGCGCACGCACAGTCACACGCACAGTCGCACGCACAGTCGCACGCAGTGACACGCACAGTCACACGCACACACAGTCACACGCACACACAGTCACACACACACACAGTCACACGCACACAGTCACACGCACACACAGTCAAACGCACACACAGTCACACGCACACACAGTCACACAGTCACACACACACAACACACACGAGGAAATCACGCTTAGTGCAAATACAAGGGATGTGTACGCACATTCTAAGTCAAATTTATTTGCGTTTTGTCAATGAAATTGTATTTTGATTTTTAATGAAAACATCACCAATACAAATACAATTTCTGTGACAAAAGTCAAAGAAGTTTCACTCACTATGCGCGTGCACAGCACACACAGCTTTTTTGAGTATATTGGTTAACAAAAGGATTCTCTCAATTTTTAATCTTTAGGATATACATACATATAAATAATACAAGAAATGTTGAATCATTAATAAATTTCAGGATTATAAAATTGATTGATATAATCTAAAAATGGAACCAGGTTCCACTCCTCAAAAATACAGTTCATTACTCGTTTTCTAATTTACCTTATACAGTGGACACCTTAGAGGGTTATTGATTTACAACACATCCATTCCCTTTATAAAAACATCTAAATTGATCCACTGTTTAAGGTGAATTCTTTTCTTTTAATGGAGAGTTTCATTGCTTTATGAAATTTCTTTTTAACAATATAAGTTTTGTCTTGTGATTCTCCTATATTGGAAATGATATCTAATGTTGCTATGTCGTTTGTTTATGTCTAGTACAGGTTTTTTTTTACTTTTCTCAGTGTTCTTGTTTATATTGTCAATAAAGTTATGAAATTGAAAAGAAACGTGCTGACGTCACTCCGCATACATCACTACGTGGGAGTTCCAGGAAGTGATTTGCGAATGGACGCCAGCACGATGTGAAGGGGTATTTAGAGCAGACTGGTGAGTACAGATATCAGTCACCTTGATAAAGAGCTCCGCTCGAAAAGCGTTGGTGGGGGTCCTGTGTACCACGTAATGTAGCTGTAATTGTATGCTGGCTCCATTAAATATACCTTTTTTAAGGGTCAAACCTCTCCTTGGCTTATTTACTATTTTTGCTTTTCCTGAGCAACGGTGCCTGTTTTTTCTCTGTTCCTCACGTTTACCTAGCAACTACACATCCAGCATACCTAATGAGAGATGTATCTAGCAAGTAAATGGTGTAAAGCAAATATACGTTTTTACCTAGCAACTGCACATCCTGTATACCTGATGAGAGAAAATGCGTGCACTGTACTGCTGATATTGTAAAACTCACCCAAGAAAAAGAAAAAAGATGCCTGTGAGAGCCACAACCTCTACAACCAAAATATGCCCACCTGTAAGACTACCACAATTGGTTCTAGCAAATAAAGTGGCAACAGCTGCAATAGCGCCTCCTGAGGTCAGGAAGAAAACTACACCTGAGAGTCCCAAAATGGAGGACAAGATGCAGAGTTCCTGTAATGAACCCTACCCCACGGAAGAGTGGCCCTTCCAGTCCAATAAGGAGGAAGACATCTCTTATGGGGAACCCGAACCGAGTCACATCCACAAAACACCCCAAGAATGGTGGGGGTGCCTGAACTCGGCACGAACAGAAAAGACCGCTCTCTATGATGATGAATATGGTCGACAAGAGAGAGAGGGGGAGCAGCAGATCACCCAATATTTCTGTCAGCTAAAGCAACTGCAAGAAAAGCCTGGCGTGTATAATGAAGCTGTTGAAGTATTAAATAAAGAAGGAGACCCGAGTATTCCTGATGGGACGGAGTCATTCAAAACAAAAAGGCGGAAAAAGAAAAGCGGTTCTTCACTTACCGTGGAAGGAACAGACACGTCCGCAGACCCTGTGGAGAAAAAGGGGGACCGAGATGCCCTGCAGCCTGGAGAAAATGGAGAACTCGTCCTACGGATAACCAAATATCCAGAGGGCCCAAGGCAGAAGTCGTGTACCCCAAAGAAGTGTCTGTCCAGTGCCAACAGTGAGGAACCCTCAACCAACCATCCAAGGGAAGCGGAGCCGGAACCAGTGAGTGTCGATCCCTTGACCAGCCCTGAGGATGCCCTGAAAAATGCCAGAAGTGACTTTAATAAACTCTGTGAACAATTGAAACAAAAGAAAGATGATTACGCGGAGCTACTGAAAGATAATGCTGAGTTACAGAAGACGGTGCTCGCAATGTACTCTGCAGCCAGGACAGGATTGGACGATCTCAAGACTGAGACAGATACTGCAAATGCTACTATTTTCACCATGGATGAAAAGCAGAGCCAATCTGATAAAATGATGGCTACGCTAAAGCAGAAGTATGAGGAGGTACTGAAGCAGATGACCGTCTTCCAGCAAGAGGTTCACACTCTTCGCATAGAGCTGAATGCCTCACAACAGGAGGTCAACAAAGGTGGACGTATCTCAGAAAGAGGTTCAGACACTCCACAGAGCACTGGATGCCTCACAGCATGAGAACAACAGCTGCCGCACAGACATGTAAGTTTCCAGAAACTTACTACACAGTCTCACTGAGGAGTTGGACATATCTAAAGAAACGATTGTCAATCTTAAGGCAGATCTCAAAGTCTCCCAGAAGGAGCTTTAGACCCTCAACCTAGAGAAGGAAGTCTCACGCCAGGAGACTGTCATTCGCAAAGCAGATTTGTGTAAATGGAAGGAGGATTGCAAAGAGGCCCTGAATAGTACAGAGACTGAAAAAGGAGAAAATGAAAGATTACAAAGAAGAAACTTAAAACTTAAAGAAGAAAATTTTAATTTTACAAACGACGTCAAGGAAAAAAATGAAAAGCTGCATGAGCTTAGAGAAATAAATAGACTTTTGGAAGGTGAGAAGTTTGAAGCAGAGCACCGACTGCAGAACCATCTGCCAGGTCTGCGTACGCACCTCGAGAAGGCTGAGGAGAAGCAGCGAACTCTGCAGGAAGACAATCTGCAGGCTGTTAAAGAAATTCAAGTGCTGCAGGAACGTCTGATTACCCTGTATGTCTCCGCAAAGCAGCATGACAAACTGAAGGCAACCCTGAGCATCACCAAAGCAACGCTAAAGGCAAAGCTTAGAACCCAGGTAACGCGGCACAAAAGGGAGCACAAGAAGGTCAAGAAACTGAAACAAGTAACTGTGGCCCAAGCAAAGAAGTTCATATTGCTTCACAATGCAATACAAATGTGGTAGAAAGCTCAGAGAAAGCAAAGCATGCAGATAAATGCCCTGAGAAGAGACTTGCAAGACGCACTCATAAAACAGGGATCTCTCGCGGATGGGATGAAAGTTCTACAAGGACAAGTATTGACCCCGACTAAGCGTCAGTATCCCACATCCACATAAACCCATGAAGACAAGGGTAAAGTGAGAGTTGGGAATACCGCTCGTCTGAAAGACAAGGTTGCAAAATGTGAACTACCAAAACAAGCACTAGCAAAATCTTCAGCCACCCAACAGGCAATAAAAGAAGGTACACGTGCTGATTCAAAACCAGAAGAATCCTTAGCTGATGAAGCTGAAAAGATGGGATATTCTCTGGAAGTGGGGGTGGAATTACAACTTAATCCTAAAGAGGCTGAACTAGCAACCCCATTGAGTGAAAAAAGGGCAGAGAGACAGCTTCAAGAGCAGAAAACTCAAAGGGCTGTTTTTAAATGCTCTGCAAATACAGCCATACAGTCTGCCTACAATAAGATGAGCACCCAACGCGAGGGAAATCTCATGACCGCGCACATAGCAAAAAGACAATACTTAGAAAAAGTCCTCCTCGAGCGACTGAGGAGTGCTGATCTCAAGCACCTTCGGGAGGAGACGCGAATAAACAAGAGAAAGGGCTCAAATCCCAGCGGGACTGAGGGTTCTCTTCCTCCATCCACTCTCATTCAAGTCACAGAGATATCTAGAATGAGAGTGGAAGGATGGGCTTTGGCCGTGGCAAGCCCGAGCTTCCCACAAACAAGGGAGGTATGTAACAGGGGAGTTATCCCTGTTCAGGTAATGTGCCTCTAATCCAGCAGTGTGGTGGTTAACTGCTGGTAGTCAATTAACAAACACCACCTGCCTGATTAGATTGCTTAGAAAAGCCTGTCTTTTGAGACAGGAAGATAGACTCCTTAGCTCATACCTGAGCTGAACTTGGAGACAGAGCAGAGATTGTCCTTGACTGTCACAACTTGTCTTGAGCCCTGCCAGAAGAAACAGCAGAGCTGCTTTCAAGACACAGGGGAAACTTCTAAACCTGAATGCTGACAAAACCTGAGGAAAAGAAACAATGCAGGAACAGAGAAGATTTTCCCACCAGACCACAAGGAACAGATAAGACTTTCATTTATGAGACTTTATATATCTGCTTATTTCATGCTATATGTTTGGGGCTGGGAGACATGCTTATCTAAAGGGAGTGTGGACTGCATACAGTAGTATTTCACTAGAAATACTCCCAAGTGAATAGAAGCTTTGTTTACCCCTTGTTTGGATGGTTTCCTGATGTTAAGGAAACAGGCGCAATAAAAGCCTTATTTAATTTCACTATAACCAGACTCCCTTGCATACCTCTGTGAGCGTCCGCCTACAGTCCCCAAATATATTTGTATATAGTTATCATATCCCCTCTCGCCTCTTTTCTAATGTAAATAAATCTAATTTAGCTAGTCTCTCCTAATAAGTTCGATTTTCCATCCCCTTTATTAATTTGGTGGCTCTTCTCTGCACGCTCTCTAGTTTCATAATGTCTTTTCTTAGGATTGGTGCCCAAAATTATACTCCATATTCAAGCTGTGGTCTTACTAATGCTTTGTAAAGGGGCATCATTATGTTTACTTCCCTTCCTTCTATTGCCCGTTTGATGCAAGATAAGATAAGTCGCCTTTTTATTCTTGCATCCCAAATGCATAACCTTAAATTTATCTGTATTAAACCTCATCTGCCATTTACCTGCCCACGTTTCCAGTCTCTCCAAGTCCTTCTGAGGAGAAATTACATCCTGCTCTGAATCTACAACCTTACACAATTTAGTATCATTAGCAAAGATGGAGACTTTGCTCTCGATGCCAACCTCAAGGTCATTAATAAACAAGTTAAAAAGCATGGGTCCCAGTACCAATCCCTGAGGTACTCCACTCACGACTTTAGCCCAACCTGAAAAAGTTCGATCTATGACAACCCTCGGTTGTCTGTTCTTTAACCAGTTTTCAATCCAGGTGCATATATTATTACTGAGTCCAATTTTGTTTATTTTGTACACCAACCTCTTGTGTGAAACCGTATCAAAAGCCTTTGCAAAATCTAAGTAGACCACATCAACTGCATTACCCTGGTCTAAATTCCTACTTACCTCCTCAAAGAAACAAATAAGGTTAGTTTGGCATGATCTATCCTTCATAAATCCATGCTGACTATTACTAATAATTTTGTTTTCCATTAGGTATTCCTGAATATTATCCCGTATTAAACCTTCAAGTAGTTTCCCCACTATTGAAGTCAGGCTTACAGGTCTGTAATTCCCCGCTTGTGATCTAGCTCCCTTTTTAAATATAGGCACCACATCTGCTTTACGCCAATCTTGTGGTACTGAGCCTGTGGAAATGGAGTCCTTGAATATTAAATATAATGGTTTGGCTATTAGTGAGCTTAAGTCCTTGAGAACACTTGGATGTATGCCATCGGGGCCAGGTGCCTTATTTATTTAAATTTTTTCAAGTCGCTTATGACCTTCTTCCTCAGTTAACCAATTTTTCATTAATATGGAGGTTGTGGCTTCCTCCTTAGGCACTACTATTGAACTTGATTCCTCCCTGCATTATAATATAAGAACTTCATATCAAATCAATAGACTAACCGTTTTAAAGAAATGCACATAACCATGGAAACAATCTATATAAAAAAATGTGATCTCTAATACACTGGCGACACACTTTATTCGAGCTCGGCTAGTCCCACGAATTCGGGTATACTCGGGTGTATTGAGGTTTGTGACTGTTTTCTGCCCGAGTGCATTGCGTTATTTTCCAGGCAGGGATTGAAGCATTTTATTCCCGCTGGCTGCAATACTGCACAGTATATATATATATACTGCATTACAATTCATGAATTTATGCCATCTGGTAGACACGCGAAGCATTGCAGCCTATTAAATCCTAATCATTATCATTTAACAAATCAGCCGCCCGTCAGCCAGGCATGAACCATGGCTGGGAAGGCAAACGCAACGGGGCTTGTCTGAGGTGAGGAGCGGCGCATTCCAGGTATCTGCCAGGTACATACTGGGTATTTGCTCGAATAAAGTGTGTCGCAGCAGTATAATGTAAGGATAGCCGAGCATGCAAAAAAATGATAAATACAAGTAATGGATGTAATATATGCTATGATGTAACGAGACACACTTCGAAGACTCCCCAACCATTAACCTTAAAGGAAATGTTTCAACTCCCAATCAAGTTTAATGCCATGTGGGTGAAGAGTGTTGAGAGTGTATATCCAATACATCTCTTGTTTCTTGAGAACATTCTCTCTATTGCCACCTCTAAGGTGGCAAGGTATATGTTCTATAGCTGAAAAAGAGAAGTTGTTAATACTGCCTTTGGAACATTGTGAAAAATGTCTAGCCACGGATGGTTTAAATCTCTCTTTTTGATCAGACGTACATGTTCGGCTATCCTCACCTTGAGGGGTCTTGTGGTGCGACCCACATATTTGTGTCCACAACAACAAAAAAGGACATAAATAACAAAACTGATATTACAGTTGAGAAAATTCTTTATATAATACTTTCTAAGGTTCTCATTATATGTAATGTATGTGATCTGGAATGTATATTGACACATGGAACATCTGCCACATTTAAAGAAACCTTTTGGAATGCTTTTAATATTAGGGAAATTGGATTTAGAATCAAACATACTAGGTGATAAATGGAAAGCCAATGTTTTGGCCTTACGGTAGGAAAATCTTGATCCATGTTGTACAATAGTACGAATATCTTTGTCTAACAACAATGTATGCCAGTGTTTTGATATGATATTACAAATTTGTTGAAACTGAGAATTAAATGTAGTAATAAACAATGAACTCTTTTTATTGTCAGAGAATAATGATAAATCTCTCTCTTTTTTAGAAGTAAAGTTTCTCTTTTTCTTTCAAATAAGTGTTCTTCTATCCATAGTATCTGCCTTAGCAAATGCTGTTGATACGTCTTTGGCAGAATAACCCCTGGCCAAAAACCTGTCAGACATTTCCTTGGCTCGGGACAAGAATACTTCATTGTCGGAACAAAGTCTTTTTAATCTAACAAATTGAGCCCCTGGAATGTTCATAATTAAAGAACGAGGATGAGAACTATGTGCGCTTAAAAGCGTATTCCTGGAATTATGTTTCCTGTAGATGTCCGTTTGTATAATCATGTCGCTGTCAATATACAGGAATAAATCTAAATAATGAATATTATTAATATTGTGCTCAAAAGTAAACTTAAGATTGTACATATTAGTGTTAAGGTAATCAATGAAAGAAAATAGTGACATTTCGTCACCCTTCCAAATAAAGATCAAATCGTCAATATATCTCCTATAGTAGATGATATTATGATGATATGAATTGTCACTGTGATAAATAAAACGTGATTCCCAAAAACCCATAAATAAATTCGCGTAAGATGGTGCAAAACTTGTGCCCATTGCGGTACCCAACTTCTGTAAATAAAACTGTGAATCGAATAAAAAATAATTGTGCGTGAGTAAAAAAGATATGGATTCTAACACAAAAGTGCAGTGTGAAAGAGATAAAGTGGATAAATCAAGAAAGTGCTCAATAGCCGCAAGACCGTGCTGATGTTCAATAATGGAATACAGGGAGGCCACATCCATTGTGACCCACCTGTATTCCTGGTGCCAAGGGAATTCCTATATACTGACAATGAAGTCCGTTGTGTCTCTGATAAACGACGGTAACTGGAATACCAGGGCTTGTAAAAACCTGTCCACATACCGCAATAACCCATCTCCCAAAGATCCAATGCTCGCAACTATAGGTCGACCAGGAGGGTCAACCAGCAATTTATGGATCTTTGGGAGATGGTGGAATACCGGAATCACGGGATGTGGACAGGAAAGAAATTCCATTTCTTTTTTATTGATAATATTTAGAATTCTACCCATATCCAATAATTCCAATAACTCAAGGCGATACTTGGATGTAGGATCACTTCCAAGATGCTGATAAGAGGTTTTGTCCCCCAATTGTCTTATAGCTTCACAATAATATTGATTTTTAGACATAATCACAAGGGCCCCTCCCTTGTCAGCATTTTTAAGGACATTGTCATAATCTCTTTTAATACAGTCAATCTGTTGGATTTCAGTGTAAGTTAAATTCCCAGATTTTACATAGGAACTTGAGAACCCTTTGGCTAGTATACGTAAGTCCCGTTTAACCAACTGTTCAAACATAGTAATAGATGGACCCCTATTGAAGTTCGGACAAAATAATGATTTAGGACAATAACCAGAGTCCTCATAACCAAAGAATGGTTGAGTGTGTGTGATTAGAGATTCGCCTTGTAGTTCCAGTAAAGAGTCCATGTCAGAAAGGACGCAATTTTCCTGAAAGTTCAAGGATTGAATACCATTAGAAAGGGGAGAACTAACTCCTCGTGTCGAATCCTCCAATGACTTGATCTCTTTTGAACCATTTTTTATATAGATTGTTTCCATGGTTATGTGCATTTCTTTAAAATGGTTAGTCTATTGATTTGATATGATGTTATTACATTATAATGCATATTAATGCATTGTATTGTATATATTGTCATCAATTGACAATATATGTACATATATATATACATTTTCTCCTACTAATTTTATATACTTCTCCAATGGGTTATAACAACATATGTGTATTCCTTCATTAATTGATATTACTGATGCTCTACATCACATGTTCTTGTTTTTATTATTATTTTAAATGTTCTTTTGTGTTTTTGTATGTATATTTGTCACTTTGTTACCTGTCTATACACAGGCTATCTTGTAGGCAAATTTGGTTCCCTCCCGTGGCTTTTCAGCATGATTAGCTGATTGCCTACCACTGAGTTTGATTCTCTTCAACCAATAAACGGAAGGCCTTGTCTACTTAAGATGCCTCTGTAGAGAGTCCTTTCACTATTTGATAAAGTCCCACGATGGGACGAAACGCGTCAGAGGTCCTTTCTGTGATGTACAGCACTACCATTCAATAAAGCTGATTTTATTTTTAGGAAGGGGAATGAATCCCATATTGTCCAGTGCTCAACAACATGCAAGTGACTGATAGTTGTATTGTGCAACTTCTGATGTGTATGATTATGAAGATAGCCATCCTACTGCAGATAATACAATGAAACAATAAAAGTCTAATGAAAGAACGGGAAACAGACTAATAACCTGGGTGGGGGGCTAGTGAGCAGGGAGTAGATAGAGACAGGAGGAGAAGCAACCGTAGATGCCTCTCTCCTGTACTCACGGGATACTAAAGCCTGCTGCCCTTACCCGACCTGGTGTCTTCACTGCTCGTTACGTTTTCTTGCTGGTCCCAGCTCTGTAAACACTGCGCTTGTGCGTGACGTCTTCGCAGGAACTGAACAGCTTCTTCTGTGACAGACCCGGCGTGTCCTGTGCTCTGGCGCTCCTCACAACCCCAGGGGGCGGCACCGCTGGAAAGGAGACACGGCTGCCAATGCAGAATGGACTGCCTGCATGCTCCTGCCAAATAGTAGCAAGAGAAGTGATGAAGTATGGGCAGTCACTGCGTAATGGAACTTAGCCAAAAATAAAATCAGCTTTATTGAATGGTAGTGCTGTACATCACAGAAAGGACCTCTGACGCGTTTCATCCCGTCGTGGGACTTTATCAAAAAGTGAAAGGACTCTCTACAGAAGAACATTTAAAATAATTAATAAAAACAAGAACATGTGATGTAGAGCATCAGTAATATCAATTAATGAAGGAATACACATATGTTGTTATAACCCATTGGAGAAGTATATAAAATTAGTAGGAGAAAATGTATATGTATATATGTACATATATTGTCAATTGATGACAATATATACAATACAATGCATTAATATGCATTATAATGTAATAACATCATATCAAATCAATAGACTAACCATTTTAAAGAAATGCACATAACCATGGAAACAATCTATATAAAAAATGGTTCAAAAGAGATCAAGTCATTGGAGGATTCGACACGAGGAGTTAGTTCTCCCCTTTCTAATGGTATTCAATCCTTGAACTTTCAGGAAAATTGCGTCCTTTCTGACATGGACTCTTTACTGGAACTACAAGGTGAATCTCTAATCACACACACTCAACCATTCTTTGGTTATGAGGACTCTGGTTATTGTCCTAAATCATTATTTTGTCCGAACTTCAATAGGGGTCCATCTATTACTATGTTTGAACAGTTGGTTAAACGGGACTTACGTATATTAGCCAAAGGGTTCTCAAGTTCCTATGTAAAATCTGGGAATTTAACTTACACTGAAATCCAACAGATTGACTGTATTAAAAGAGATTATGACATAGTCCTTAAAAATGCTGACAAGGGAGGGGCCCTTGTGATTATGTCTAAAAATCAATATTATTGTTAAGCTATAAGAGAATTGGGGGACAAAACCTCTTATCAGCATCTTGGGAGTGATCCTACATCCAAGTATCGCCTTGAGTTATTGGAATTATTGGATATGGGTAGAATTCTAAATGTTATCAATAAAAAAGAAATGGAATTTCTTTCCTGTCCACATCCCGTGAGTCTGGTATTCCACCATCTCCCAAAGATCCATAAATTGCTGGTTGACCCTCCTGGTCGACCTATAGTTGCAAGCATTGGATCTTTGGGAGATGGGTTATCGCGGTATGTGGACAGGTTTTTACAAGCCCTGGTATTCCAGTTACCGTCGTTTATCAGAGACACAACGGACTTCATTGTCAGTTTACAGGAATTCCCTTGGCACCAGGAATACAGGTGGGTCACAATGGATGTGAACTCCCTGTATTCCATTATTGAACACCAGCACGGTCTTGCAGCTATTGAGCACTTTCTTGATTTATCCACTTTATCTATTTCACACTGCACTTTTTTGTTAGAATCCATATCTTTTTTACTCACGCACAATTATTTTTTATTCGATTCACAGTTTTATTTACAGAAGTTGGGTACCGCAATGGGCACAAGTTTTGCACCATCTTACGCGAATTTATTTATGTGTTTTTGGGAATCGTTTTATTTATCACAGTGACAATTCATATCGTCATAATATCGTCTACTATAAGAGATTTATTGACGATTTGATCTTTATTTGGAAGGGTGACGAAATTTCACTATTTTCTTTCTTTGATTACCTTAACACTAATACGTACAATCTTAAGTTTAATTAAGAACATTCCAGGGGCTCAATTTGTTAGATTAAAAAGACTTTGTTCAGACAATGAAGTATTCTTGTCCCGAGCCAAGGAGATGTCTGACAGGTTTTTGGCCAGGGGTTATTCTGCCAAAGACGTATCAACAGCATTTGCTAAGGCAGATACTATGGATAGAAGAACACTTATTTGAAAGAAAAAGCGAAACTTTACTTCTAAAAAAGAGAGAGATGTATCATTATTCTCTGACAATAAAAAGGTCCATTGTTTATTACTACATTTAATTCTCAGTCTCAATAAATTTGTAATATCATATCAAAACACTGGCATACATTGTTGTTAGACAAAGATATTCGTACTATTGTACAACATGGACCAAGATTTTCCTACCGTATGGCCAAAACATTGGCTTTCCATTTATCACCTAGTATGTTTGATTCTAAATCCAATTTCCCTAATATTAAAAGCATTCCAAAAGGTTTCTTTAAATGTGGCAGATGTTCCATGTGTCAATATACATTCCAGACCAAATACATTACATATAATGAGAACCTTAGAAAGTATTATATAAAGAATTTTCTCAGCTGTAATATCAGTTTTGTTATTTATGTCCTTTTTTTGTGGTTGTGGACACAAATATGTGGGTCGCACCACAAGACCCCTTGAGGTGAGGATAGCCAAACATGTACGTCTGATCAAAAAGAGAGACTTAAACCATCCAGTGGCTAGACATTTTTCACAATGTTCCAAAGGCAGTATTAACAACTTCTCTTTTTCAGCTATAGAACATATACCTTGCCACCCTAGAGGTGGCAATAGAGAGAATGTTCTCAAGAAACAAGAGATGTATTGGATATACACTCTCAAAACTCTTCACCCACATGGCATTAACCTTGATTGGGAGTTGAAACATTTCCTTCAGGGTTAATGGTTGGGGAGTCTTGGGAGTGTGTCTCGTTACATCATAGCATATATTACATCCATTACTTGTATTTATCATTGTTTTGCATGCTCGTCTATCCTTACATTATATTAGAGATCAAATTTTTTATATAGATTGTTTCCATGGTTATGTGCATTTCTTTAAAATGGTTAGTCTATTGATTTGATATGATGTTATTATATTATAATGCATATTAATGCATTGTATTGTATATATTGTCATCAATTGACAATATATGTACATATATATATATATATATATATATACATTTTCTCTTACTAATTTTATATACTTCTCCAATGGGTTATAACAACATATGTGTATTCCTTCATTAATTGATATTACTGATTCTCTACATCACATGTTCTTGTTTTTATTATTATTTTAAATGTTCTTTTGTGTTTTTGTATGTATATTTGTCATTTTGTTACCTGTCTATACACAGGCTATCTTGTAGGCAAATTTGGTTCCCTCCCATGGCTTTTCAGCATGATTAGCTGATTGCCTACCACTGAGTTTGATTCTCTTCAACCAATAAACGGGAAGGGCTTGCCTAGTTAAGATGCCTCTGTAGAGAGTCCTTTCACTCTTTGATAAAGTCCCACAACGGGACGAAACGTGTCAGAGGTCCTTTCTGTGATGTACAGCACTACCATTCAATAAAGCTGATTTTATTTTATTTTTGGCTGAATTTCATTACGCAGTGACTGCCCATACTTCATCACTTCTCGTACATCAAACGTGACCCACCGGTAGCTTCCTTGCCATGTAATATCTTTTACTAAATTTAAAACTTCTTTTAAAAATTCCTGGGTTGGGTCCTGGGATAGTTTATGGTAAACTATCCCAGGACCCGACCCAGGAAGTTTTAAAAGAAGTAAAAACATTACTTGATGAGGCTGTTAATTCTACTGTTATTACCAGATCTGAATATTTGTTCTTGTATTCACAGTTCCCTCGAACACCTTTGTATTATCATCTTCCCAAAACCCATAAAGCACTAACTGACCCACCAGGAAGACACATAATATCTGGGATTTGCTTTTTAACAGCAATCTTGGCACAGTATGTGGATTTTTCTGCAGAGGTACGTCCACTTACTTCCATCGTATGTTAAAGATACGACGGCAGTTTTAAATTTAGTAAAAGATATTACATTGCAAGGAAGCTAGCGGTGGGTCACGTTTGATGTACAATCATTATATACGGGCATTCTCCATAGCAAAGGCATTGAGGCTGTAAGAGATATCCTAAGACGTGACACCGACTTACATCCTTTAAATAATGAATTTATTCTTGATGCAATAAAATATATATTGTCACATAATTACTTCCTGTTTATGAATCAATTTTACATTCATTTATGTGGTACAGCTATGGGGACTCGCTTTGCCCCAGCTATGCCAATTTATACATGGGGCATGGGAAGACAAATTTATTTGGAATAATAATCCCTTCGCCAGTAACATCATCATATGGCGGAGTTCATTGATGATATACTATGTATTTTGGAGTTTGACGAGGAAACTGAAACGATTTATATTATATCTCAATTCGAATAATTTTACTCACTTCAGAAACTAATAGTCAAAAAATAGACTACCTAGACCTAAGTTTAGCGTCAAGAATAGGTTTACCTATTAATTCCAAAACCTTTTTCAAGAAAGTGGACATGAACAGCCTACTACTATCATCAAGTAATCACAAAAAGTTATGGATCGAAAACATTCCTGTAGGTCAATTTATGCGCTTGAAGCGTAATTGCAGCCTTCATACAGATTTTGAAATACAATCTTCAACTCTGTTTGAGACATTCATTCAAAGAGGTTACGATGGGACCATGCTAATGGAATCTCTAGAAAAAGTTAATAATCAAGAACGAGACTCACTTTTAATTCAACATGAAAGGAAGAAGCATAAATACACGGATGCACAGACAGATAAGAAAATAAGAGTTCCGTTTATTACAGAATTCAATTCAGTGAGTACAAATATTCAAAAGATTATTATAGCCGTAATTGGAATATTCTTTGTAATGATCCTGTTCTTGGCCCGTCCCTCCAACCAAAACTCAGCTTCATTTATCGCAAGGAAAAAATTTTAAAACATTATTTAGCCCCGAGCGATATTGGTCCACCAATACAAACAGTGTCGGTAGCCTCTTGGATGCCAAAAAAACATCTGGCAACTTTAACTGTGGTAAATGTAGGGCTTGCAGTATGTTAATTGTATAATGGAAAACATTCTCATCATATACAACTAAAGAGGAATATCCGATTAAAGGCTGTGGGGTCGATTCATTAAGCTCCGTTAAGTGGGTTTAAGAGCGCAAAGTACCCTTTAAGCCCGATAAGGCTGCAGTGCGATTCACTAAGCAGTAATAACTGCGCTTTATCGCTCTTAAAAGGGCTTTTTTCAGCCCTTGGCGCAAAATGCGCATGATCGGGCTATTGCGCTGCTTTTTGCCAGTAGACGAGATTCACTAAGCAGCGCTAAGTGAATCGTCCTTAAAAAACGTGCCTGACAAACGCGCCAGCTAAAGGCAGGCGCAAAAGGAGCTGGACTTACACTGGCGACACACTTTATTCGAGCTCGGCTAGTCCCACGAATTCGGGTATAACCGGGTGTATTGAGGTTTGTGACTGTTTTCTGCCCGAGTGCATTGAGGTATTTTCCATGCAGGGATTGAAGCATTTTATTCCCGCTGGCTGCAATACTGCACAGTATATATATATATATATACTGCATTACAATTCATGAATTTATGCCATCTGGTAGACACGCGAAGCATTGCAGCCTATTAAATCCTAATCATTATCATTTAACAGATCAGCCGCCCGTCAGCCAGGCATGAACCCAGGCTGGGAAGGCAAACGCAACAGGGCTTGTCAGAGGTGAGGAGCGGCGCATTCCAGGTATCTGCCAGGTACATACTGGGTATTTGCTCGAATAAAGTGTGTCGGTGCAGTAGAACATTTTTCTTTGTTTACATTTCTGCAGGCACTACATCTATACAGCAGGGCCGTGGGTGTCTCCGGCTGACCCCGCGGGGTTCCCCGGGTGATCCCCCCAGGACGAGGGGTGTCCCTGCGGGTGTCCGGGTATCCCCGCGGCCCTGCTGTAACAATGGTGTGGCCCCCACCAAAAAACAATTATTTTAAATAAATACACCCCCATTCCCCCCTAAGATATACAGTGCAGTAATTGTGAAAAATAACTATTATACACATATAGATAATATAGCATTTGCACATACAACTATAAGCAGCTTAAAATTATTTCTGCAATCTCACCCCTGCTAAGTTGCCACGATGAAGGCCCTCCTCATCCTTATCGTCGTACAAGTCCTCCGTTGTTCCAAACAATACATAAGAATAACAAGATACATTCTAAGATCCCATAACCCCTTAATCACATTATCGGTTAATAACTGCTATAGTACTTAGTGGGTTAATGATCCCTACTCCATTAACCACCTCTTCGGACCACAACAAAAACTTTCCTATTTTGATTTTAACAATACACAACCCACCAACACCTGTGCCCCCACATAAATCAAATATGTATTTTTGTACACATACGATTTTTAGCATATGTCGACGACGGGCCCCTGGTCATCTACACTATTATTACAGATCATATTTGTACAGCACGATCGCCTGTAAGAGCCATGCATTGAGACACAGCGTCTCCATGCAGTTCTTACAGGCTGCTTTGTTTATAATAGTTATCGTGCTATCTAACTTTAAGCACGATATCAGGGGGGAAAGAAAGTGCTCGCGCGATATGGCCCTATTTGGCAAGGCAGGCTGAAAACGCGCAGAGCAGCCTTAGTGAATAGCGCTTTTGGCTTCACCCTTTTGAGCCCGACCGATTTTACCCATTTCAGCGCAAATTAACGGAAATTAATCGGCCCCTGTATATCTCGTAAGACCACACATGTAATATATCTTCTACAATGCCCTTGTGGATACCAATATCTCGGGCGCACTAAGAGGTGTCTTAAAGTTAGAATACTGGAACACGCAAGGAACATAAGATTGGGCCTAGATAAACACAGCGTGTCCAGACACTTTAAGAACAAACACAACTTTGATTCCACATTGCTCCAATATATTGGTATCCAAATCGTCTCCTTAGGTAGACGTGGCAGTGACAGAGAGAAGATGTTATCCAAACAAGAAAGTTTATGGATATTCAAATTACAGACCCTGTCACCGTTAGGCATGAATGAAGAGATAGACGTCTGGTCTCTCTATTGAATATCATTGAATACATAAAAACGAGATATTATTGTGTATTGATCCAATTGTTCCCACATATATAAATCATTATTAATATTATAAGGCATTCCATTGCCATTTTTAGATGACATTAATGTTTTTAATTTAAATACTGTATGTTTAGATAAATATTAATTTAATATCATAATTAATGTAATATCCCTTAAGACTCTATTATAAATTGTTCACAAATTGTGTGTACTCCTTAATCTTTGTAGATGTATGTACTCTAGATCATCTTTATCCTATGGTATTCATTTGAGTACCCAATAGATTATCATAGGATTGCATTATAAGCCATAAATAATTCCCTCACATTCACTTAAGGGTTAATCACCACATCCTTCTCTCTACGAGTTCGTTAAATGTAATGTTATATAATAACTAAGTGTATACGAATTGATCTTTTTTCTTCTTTTTTACTTTCTAGACTTTTTAAATAAAATTGTTATTGTTGTTATCTTTATAATTTAAATTGTATTATATAAACATTGTGAGGAGCAATATTGTCAGTTTAACTGTTTTACAAATAATATGTGACAGCTGATTTAGATTGTAGAAAGGAACCGTCGTACATTGCTTATGAGCCAGTAGAAAGCGTTTGCGGACTATATAGAACTGCCTCTAGCAAACCTTCATCATCCCTGACGAAGTAATTGATTTACGAAACGCATTGGAATAGGACGCGTTCTAGTTTGTACTCCCTTGAGTCAAAGAATCTGCATTAACCCAACATTAATGCCAGTTTACAGCCGCGGCCCTTTTTATTCTCCAACATCTCCGGATTTTTTCCGAATGCCACGCACTTCACCGCACTTCACGATGTTCATGCCGCATTCTGACCGCATTCATACCGCATTCATGTTGCATTCACACCCGCGGTTGATGTGTTTATTGATAATGGTTCGGATTTAATTGGTTGCAATTCATCGCTTATCCGCCAGATGGCAGATATTCATGAATTGTAATGCGCATGCGCTTCAGTAATGTGTCGACTTGCAGGTGTTTAAAAGAATACCACAGGGGTCCATTGTAAATTGGCCTTGGGACTGAAGAAGTTACAATAATGTATGAATTTAGGCTTTTCATATTAAAACTAAATGCGCAGTGTCTGGTGTTCTATTGTCCAGAGAGTTCCGAGATGAGTGCACAACTTCAGTCCGTGTTCCAAAAACCCGACAGAACGTACGCTTATTTAATATGGGCCACGATTAATGCAACAGATGATAAGATGGCAACAGTTGGTCAAATTTATCAGTATTTTATTGAAAACTATGACTTTTACAAATTTTCACCAGATGCTCATGTGTGGAAGTGTGCAATAAGGAAAAAGTTATGTATCGATCCGTGTTTTTTTCGTATTGATCCCGGTGTTATTGGAGGGTATTGATGTGTATCATCGGATTTTTCCCGTATCTATGATCATGGAGACTTCAAAAGGTGAAAGGTCATGTTTAAACCAACTAAGAAACATCAGTCGCTGGCAAGCAATGTGCCAGCTTCCAATAACGGTCCGACCGTCATTGAAAACCTGGTGACCGACAACCCTTGCTGACTGACAACCTGTACCCCGCCCGGATACCTGCAGCCTGAGCTGGATTTCACGTACAGATTCCAGCAAGCTTGCATGTACCTAAGCGATTTCCAGTCTGATCAGCTGACTACAGTTGTAGTAGTCCCGCTGTCACCTGTCAACTACATGTATAATCAAGAATATGGGACTGGCAGTGGCTCGGCGCCAGCTGATTGGCAAAGTCTATGGTGAGTAATGTTGCCGTATTTTATTCTGTTTTTGAAATATCAATTCAATGCACAGTCAATCGATTCTCCTGTAAGCAATATCTCCTGTAAGCAATATCATTGGCTGAGCAGCTTCTACAGTAGATACTGAACAATTGGTGGAAAGCTAGGCGCATGCGCATTGGAACCTTCTTGAAACGCATATGCGTGTCATCACATCGACAGGAGGCGCATGCGCATGTGAACAGGAGACGCCACCCGAGAAAATTATTGGCGTGACTGACTGTGGGAACTTCTTTAGGGGACTGACTGAAAAACAGAAAGTGAATCCCTGCGCTTCTCCCTTTGGGATAGCAATCAATGGGGAATATAAATATATGTATGGTGTAAATAACTATAAGAAAAAAGGAGACTTTTGGTATACATCCTTTGATCAAATAATGCCAAGCCTGCTAACCACATCAAGGTAAGACTCATTAGCAGGTCCCTACACTAAATGCATACTAGTGTTATGTGAAATAAGCCCAGAAGGGGTTAAAATATCAAAGCATATGCTTATATAACCTAGTGCAATTAAAAACTGGTATATACCAGTACAGACTGACTGACCATTACAGTAAAACTTGTTCTTTTGTTTTTCCTCAGAAAAGAAAACTTTGTCATCTCATGTGGAAAACGGCAAATGGAGGGATTTCGATGGATAATATCGCTTTGTGTAACGATGCCTGCACATTGCTGAATCGGATTTTAAAAACCACGTACCAGGGTCTACAGTTTAGTGGCCGTTGTTATTGATTAGGGTAGAATACTGTAACTGAGAGCTTCATAGAAAACCTGAAACAGTATGCTGTTGTTTTCAGACCGTATACAATACTTTTTTTTATATATACTGTATAATAAACCCGAAAAATAAAAAGTATACATTTATTCTACATGTATTTCGGTACATATATGTTTTCTATACCCGTACAGCATGTATTGTTTTAATACTCTTGTGATGTACAGTACTGAGCATGCCTACAGTATACAGTACAGTACTGTACAGTATGCCTGGACAGTACTGTATGTTCTAGAAGCACTGTATTTTATTACAGTATAAAAGGAGACAATGGAAAAATTTAAAACAAATCAACATTTTCTTTTATTGGTGAAGTAAGTACAAAAACATGTATTTACAAATACATTTTAAAAACATTTAAAGTGTACAGCAATTCAAAATATTAACAGGTGTATGGTTTACTGCTAGTGAAAACATTTATGTACAAAAAGTCAAAACATTTACAGTAGGATGGTGTACAGAACAGTCAGTTTTATCCTGAAAACCGGGCCTGTTTGCGGCCCTCGAGGACTGGAATTGTGCAGGTCTTGTGTAAGTAAAAACATTTCTTTATTAATTCAAGTTAAAACACGCAACATCTCCTTTATTAAAGTACAGAAAGTCAAAACATGTACAGCACAACAGTATGGTGTTAGTAAAAAAAATTCTTTATTCATAAAATTTAAAAAACGCAACATCTCCTTTATTAAAGTACAGAAAGTCAAAACATTTACAAAAACATGTACAAAAACATTTACGAAAAATAAACAACAGTTGAACAGGCACACAAATTCTATCCCCACCAGATTGTCCTTCCAGGGCCGATGCCTTGTATGGTGCAAAATGCCATTAATGGAGTCTCGAATGATTTTCATTAAAGGATCTGAAATTGAAAAATAGCGCCACAATTCCTCCACAATAGTCCTCCTTAAATTTTCAGGAAGTGCCCTTTTTTCGCGATTTCCTTCGTAGTTTACATTTTTGGCCCACCCGCAGTACACCAAGTAGGACACGTGGTGCTTAAAAATTAACATGCCGGGGCGTGGCCAGGAAGACGAGCGAGCCAGCAGCAGACAAATTAGCTCCCCAAACAACCCCCTGTTAAACCGGGGAAAAAACACCCTAAACCTGGGAGAAAATATATACCAAAACCACCAATGGAACCTAGACACAGAGGGAGAGGTAATTGAGTGATCTTACCCGCAGTGGACCGGGAAAACGAGCAGCTGTGGCCGTCCTTGGGCTCCCCTCCTTCACCTCCTAAACTTCTAAGATGGCCACCGGGACCACGCAGGGAGGTGACTCCCGATCCCCGAACCCTCGGGACAAGTGGAGGTAGGGGAGATCCCCGCGTTGGGGCACAGCTCAGCCACATACATCTAGAATCGGAGCAGTGCCTGCCCTCCCCTCTCCTGACGATCGCAGCACACCCGCACCGAGCCGGAGTCCCAAGATGGCACCAGCCGGTGTGTGAGGGGCTGAGAGACTCATAGTTTTTGCTGCCGCAGCGCTCCACAGCGCTTCGCAGCGCGGGGGACAAGCCTCTTGACACGGGGACCCGTGGGCTCCGAAGGGGAGAGGGAGACTCACCACGGGGGAAGGAGGTGGCCAGTAAGTATGGCCCTTCTACAAGGAGGTGGGCGGCCCTGTCTACTCTCAACTGCAGCTCTGGAATTGACACAGGCTGCAAAAAAAAAAAAAAAACCTCAAAAAACACAAATAAAGAAACACCCTTCTCTCTACCCTCCAAGTAAACCCTAACTTGAGCCCCACTATCTCCTTTAAACCGACCACTGAGCCCAGTACACGGTCAGCCCAGATGAGACAGAGGGGTCCAAACTACCAAGGAATAAAGGCTCAACCAAAACCAAATAAAGAAATGTAAATAATGTGTGTATGATCGGGACATTTTAAGAATGAGGGGGCTTATCCCAATATAAAATCTGTTTAAATCATTTAAACACACTCAGCTCTACTCTCAGCAAAAATTGACTGACTAACAACAAATATGCCGCACACTAAACAATCAAAAAAACCAGCGGTCCAGCGGGAGGCTTTCCTCTTCTTCAAAAAACAAAGCTCAAAAGACCACGAAGCGTCCACCCCAGGCAGAGACGCAGAATCAGATCTAGATTCTGGAGAGGAGACGGACGCCCCGCGTATCCGCAAATAAATGATAGGGTTTGTACAAGAATTAAAAACTCTTTCCACTCCGAGATGCAGAGCTTCCGCTACAGCATCAGAGCGGAGATTGCATCCATAGGAGACCGCATTGTGGAAGTGGAGGAGAAGGTGGATAACACCGCCCTGGCACAAGAGTCCCAAGCGCAAGAAATCGAAGAATTAAAAACCCAAGTCAAAACAATCTTCGAAAAACTATAAGACACGGAGAACCGGTCACGACGCAATAACCTGCGGATCAGAGGCGTCCCGGAAGAAGTGGACAACGCCCAATTAGACGCATATCTCACCCGGCTTTTCAAGTCCCTGTTACCCGAAACATCGGATGAAAAACTTCAGATAGACAGAGCACATAGGCTTCCTAGACCGAAAGGCCTAGACCAGGCGAAGCCACGGGATGTGATCACACGCCTACACTATTTCCGTATTAATGAGGAAATATTGAGAGTCGCTAGAACAACCCCAAAGATAGAGCAAGATAATGTTCCACTCCTCATCTTCTCGGACTTGGCTCAAACCACGCTGAATAAGCGGAGAATGTTTGCGCAGATCACCAACTCGCTGCGGAACAACAAAATCCGCTACCACTGGGGCTTCCAGTGTAAACTATTGTTCACCTATCAGGAAACTATGCATATTCTACTCTCACCAGCTGAGGGTGAGGCAAAACTACGATCATTGGGCCTACTCGAACCAGAAGACCCGGAAGCCTCTCAAAGGCCTCTTCACTCACCTAAGGCACAACGCCAGGCATGGGCGAAAACTCCAATCTCTGGGCGAGCTAAGACCCAACCCACTTGAAAAACTAGAGCTGGAAACTTTCCTAACACCCATTCAAGATGACAGGCAAACCAAAATGTGGTCTGGACTTAAGGTACAAGCTGAGACGTGGCCCACTCCAGCAACCTAAAAACTAATCAACGGTCAAGATATTTGGAGCACGTCGACCAATTCGACCAAGCCACAATGAACACGACAACCTGCACATCAAGAATCCACTGAGTTTAGCTTCTAAGTTGCTAAAGTGTGCAAACTCTAAAACTCAGTCTATGTCCTTGTTCACTGTGGAACTGTACTCCCAAGTTACCCACAAAGTTGAGACATTCAAAGTTTGTCAGTCAGTTTGAACTAATTTGAACACTTAGAGAGACTGATATATAATGTTTGTTTGGAACTGCTTTCTAGATAGAAATGTTTTTACAATACAAGTTTTAGACCGATATGTTGTCTATAATAGATTTGGTCTCCCAAAGTTCAGCTACTAAATCTTTATTAGAGACTAAAATATTAGAGGCTACATCTTAGGTGATTTTCTCCATGTTTTTGTCCCCCTCCCCCTATTAGACTACGAGTTCAGAGCCTGCCAAATTATAGCTCCCAACCAATCCTACTTAATGCTTTTTAAAACATTTAGTAAGGATATGTTGCTGTAAACAGTTATAACGTTCAATACCCCCCATTCTTGTTTTTAAGATCACACACACAACCCACCCCGTACTCTTTGGAGTGATTTTGTTTTCCCTTTTTGAAGGCTTAGCTCCAAAACAAAGGAGCACTGCGGTATTGAGCCGCTGGGCCACTGCCCACCCCACTCACGTTTATTTAACCTGTGAGTGTGAGAGACTCGCACCACGGGTTCCATTATGGCTGGTCCTCCCAAACAATGTTTGGAAGCCGGGGTCCTCAGTTTAGCACCCCCTCCCCCTCTACCCTTCCCCTCCTCCAAGTTTTGCAAGCATTTGTCACTTTTATGGAATAATATGTATATTTCTCGTTGTATACTGTATGTTCCCATACCAGATTGTTTCTGAAGACGGAGGTACCGACCCTTCAACTATATGTAAGTTATCACTCTGTTCACTTGTATTACAGAATCCTGAACCACCACCATGCCGATTAATATAATATCCCAAAACACCAAGGGCTTAAACACCCCCGAAAGAGACGTATTGCGCTCTCGGAAGCCAAAAGACTGGCAGGAGATATAATTTTGTTACAAGAGATTCATCTGAAAAAGGAAGACCAATCGCTGCTGTTCTGCAGTGACTACCCTCTAGTTTACCACTCATCAGCTCCCACGAAAAAGAATGGCGAAGCTACACTCCTCCATAAAAATTTAAATTTCAAAGTAGACAAAATTAAAAGTGACCTCACTGGGAGAATTTTAATTATTACAGGGTCTCTGGACTCTACCGATATAACAATAGTCAACACTTATGCCCCTAACGACAATCAAGAATCTTTCTTCCAAGAACTAAAAAGTTTAATCCTTTCTGTCAAGAAAGGCCTTTTAATTTTAGCAGGAGACTTAAATGCAATTATGGACCCAAATTTAGTTAAATCCCTTAGTCTCCCACCACCACAAAAATTAGCTCCCTCTACTCGGGGTCTCATATGTATGACCAAGGAGCTGTTGTTGGTAGACTCCTGGAGATTAGTAAATAACAAAGTAAAGGATTTCTCCTTTTTTTCTAACCCCCATAATAGCTATTCTCGAATTGACTATATCCTAATAGACCAATATTATTAGTGATAATATCTCCTCGGCAGTAATTGCCCCCTCTGCTTGGTCAAACCACTCTACACTTATAGCCAGACTAGTAGGCCTCACTACCAAAAATATAACAAGGTCGTGGTCCTTGAATGAATCCCTACTATTGAACCCACAAAATCTCCAACTAATAGAAAAAGATCTGGCCCAATATTTTGAAATAAACAATACCCCAGTGGTTTCCTCTTTTACCCTTTGGGAAGCCCACAAATCAGTGATAAGAGGCAAACTGATTGCCCTGGATTCTCAAAAAAACAAGAAAAAAAAACAAATTGAAATACTAACACAAAAATTATCAGAGCAAGAATCTATCCCCAAGTCAACCCCTCCCGGAAAAATTACAGGCAAATAATCTCAGTGAGGGGCGAACTAAACCTTTTGATAGTGTCAAATGCAGAAAGAGCTATAAGATGGACTCAACAGAAATATTATGAAAAAAGTAATAAAGCAGATCGAATGTTGGCACGTAAATTAAAGCAAAAACAAGCTAAAGCTAAAATTCATAACAACTACACTAAAAATGGCTCAGTGTCCCACAACCCCAAAATTATAAGTGATGCATTTAGGGACTACTACACATCCCTTTACAATCTACCAGGCCCAGTGGGAGACTCGGCTAAAGAGAAAAGAGCAATAAAGATTTGAAATTATCTAGCAGAATGCCGACTCCCCACTCTAGACACAAATGACATCACAAACCTTGAATAAACTATAGAGCCCCTGGAAATTATGGAAGCAATAAAATCCCTGAAAATTGGGAAGGCCCCTGGTCCGGATGGATTTTCTAATCTTTATTACAAGAAATATTCCACAACTCTCCCCCCATTTCTTACCAAAGTATTCAATGAGATGCTACTAAGAGTTCCCCCCCCCCCCACTAGAGATATGCTTCAAGCTACCATAGTGGTAATCCCCAAAGAGGGGAAAGATCCTCTGTTGGTTTCAAGCTACAGAGCTATTTCGCTGTTAAATACAGACCTAAAACTATACGCAAAGATCCTGGCCAACAGATTAAATAGTATCCTCCCTAAATTGGTTCATCCGGACAGGTGGGGTTTGTCCTGGGCAGACAGGCCCTTGACAACACAAGGAGGACAGTGAATCTAATACACATTGCAAATCTCACAAAGTGCCCATCTCTATTACTCTTTATAGATGCAGAAAAAGCGTTCAATCGATTAGATTGGCAGTTTATGTCAGCTACGCTTTCGCAGATGGGATTCACAGCCAAAATTTTAAATAGTAGAAACACACTATACTCCACACCAACGGCCACTGTGAGGACGAACAGTTCCTTGTCTGTCCCCCTTTCAATATTAAACGGAACCAGGCAGGGTTGTCCGCTCTCACCTTTGTTGTTTGCCTTAGCAATAGAACCATCAGCATGCCAGATAAGGATGAACCCCAATATTGCGGGTATTTCTGTTGGCCAGGAAGAATTTAAAATAGCTCTTTTTGCGAACGATATACTATTGACGCTTTCAAAACCTTTCACATCCCTCCCTAACCTTTTTCATGTTTTATCAGAATTCGGTTCACTTTCAGGTTATAAAATTAATCATTCCAAATCCATGGCCCGTAGTTTAAATCTCCCTAAAGAATTAGTAAAATTACTCCAACTAAATTTTGACTTTAAATGGAATGTGAACCATATTAAATATCTAGGGGTTCAATTAACAAAAAATTATTCAACCTTATACAATGCAAATTTTAAACCCTTTTTTGACCAAATAGTCAAGGACTTAGCCACTTGGAACCCATAGATAATATATCCTGTTTTGGGAGAATAACCACTATTAAAATGAATATTTTACCTCGACTCCTCTATCTCTTTCAAACTCTCCCGGTTAAAATCTGTCAGAAAGATCTAAATAATATTCAGAAGAAATTGTTGAAGTTTGTCTGGCAAAACAGGCGACCTAGAGTTAGATATTCAAAGATATTCTTTATAAGTCCAAATCTGAAGGAGGCTTAGCTCTTCCGAACTTACAAAACTACTATAGAGCAGCTCAATTAAGGAAACTTGTTAGCTGGCATTCAAACCCAACCGAAAGGAGGTGGGTCGAGAGAGGATTTGATTTGTTCCCCATGCAAAATAAAAAATCTTCTCTGGCTCAACAAAAAGTCTATACCACCCGAGAGTTTCAAGAACCCGGTGATATCCTTTGTCTGTAATCTCTGGGATTCCCTCAAATCCAAGTTTCAACTAACCGGTATCCCTTCCCTCATGCAACCCCTATTCTAGGACCCTTCCCTTCCTTTTTACACAGAAAACCCGCTCTCCCATACCTGGGTTCAAAAAGGACTCACGAGTGTCAAGGATATTCTCACTCAAGGGAAAATCCCCCCATTCGCTTCTCTACAAACGAATCATGATATCCCCTCTTCCAATTTTTTCAGATTTCTCCAGGTTAGGCATTATATTCAATCAGTCTACAAACCCAGTCAACCCCATGCTTTAACTCTGTTTGAGGACTGGTGTTTACACCAGCCCCACACAAAGGGCATTATCTCCAGAATATATCAAAGTTTATCCTCTATCAAGAGCTATCAAACCCCCGATAACTATATGGTATCCTGGGAAAAAGATCTTAACGTCTGAATAGATCTCGATACTTGGAAAGACATCTGGGAAGCTGCCTCCAAAAATTCATTGTGCGTTGTAATAAAAGAAAATATTTACAAGTTAATATTCAGATGGTATATGACTCCAGCCAGGTTACACTCTTTTCTCCCAGGGGTCTCCCCTCTGTGTTGGCGTGGTTGTGGTGAAGTGGGGAATATTCTGCATATATTCTGGTCATGTCTCAAAATCCAACAAACATGGACGGTAGTGTTCACCTTAATACACAAGATCCTAGAAATCACTGTCCCACATGACCCAGTATATATATTGCTAGGCATGCCAATGGCCAATATTCCCCGAAAAAAAGCTTGAGTACTAGCCCAAATGTTAAATGCTACACGGTGTACAATTGCCAAAAACTGGAAACAACCTGCCCCCCCATCCTTAAACCAAATAAATAACAAAATTTGGCATATAGTTTACATGGAAAAGCTCTCAGCCTATCTGAACGGCTCTACCTCGCAATTCTCTGAGATTTGGGCTCCTTGGTTTCGTCATGCAGGTATATCCCCATATATAGATTAGAATACTTGGAACAGAGTGATACATGTGATAATTGAATTGTTGTGCATGATGCTATATTTTTACAAATGCTACACCTCCCCCCCTCCCCCGATCCCCCCTTTATCTGTTATATGTTTTGTTAATTTTTATTTCATATGTAAAAAGAAATGCTCAATAAAAATTTAAGTAACAAAAATTTTTTTAACATGCCATACTTCTGGGGTAAACCAGCACTCATAACCCTATACTTCTCCCTGAGTGCCGGTGGCAGCTCGCGCAGGATGATGTCGGGCACCGTATTGATGCAAGCGTATGTAGGTTGGGTTCTGGGAGCGGGTGTGCTTGTGGCGGCGGGCGAGGGTAGGTTGTCTGGGAGGAAGCTTTCCTCCTGTCTTAGTCGCCGTGTTGTCTCCTGGCGTGGTCTTGACGGGGTTGTCATGTTATCCTCCTCCTCAACGGCATACATGTACACAAATTCTTCTGGTGGAGGGGGTGCGCTTGGTGTTGGAAGGCGGTCGAAGGTCCTATTCATCACATCCATGCCACCCTCCTGCTCCGGCATTGGGGATACAGGGGCATGAACACCGAGCAAATTATGTATCCCCGCTATGTCAGTCTCTATCATCTCCATGTGTCGATCCATCTTCTCCATCCGTTGATCCATCTTCTACATCCGTTGATCCATATTTAGCATGGTCTCTAAAAGCAGATCTATCTTTACCAGCATAGTAGAGTTCCTGGGGATATTCACACTTAACCCATTCAGCATGCGGTCTAACGAGCTTGTTCTTGTGCATGGCGTGCTGTGGACATCTGGGTGGATGGGTGCTACGGAGGATGTGATCAGGGTTCCCTGGAGAGAAGAGGCAGCGTCGTCGAAGAAGGATGGAGGAGGTGACCTGTGGATCTCCGGGAGAGAAGCGGCAGCGTCGTCGAAAAGGGATGGAGAAAGCGACCTGTGGATTTCTGGGCAAGAAGCGGCAGAGTCGTCTAAGCGTAATGGAGAAAGTACCCATGGATTTCCGGGAGACCAGCAGCAGCGTCATCAAAGAGCAGTGGAGAAGATGGGCTGTATATTTCCGGGAGAGCGGCAGCAGCATCGTGGACGAGTAGTGGAGAAGATGGGCTGTAGATTTCCGAGTCGTCGAAGCGTAATCAAGGAAGTGGGTTCGATGGGTTGGCTGCCATTCGTTTTGCCTTGAGTGTACATCACCGAATTTCTTCTTGATATAATAAAAGGATTACAGAGTGGTGACTCAAAGCCAACAATAGGAAAATTAATGAACGGTAGCCACGCAGGCGCAGAGAGGTGATGCTAGGCTAGGGACGGACGATTAAAAGCACAATGAGAAGCTTTAGAAACGGAATGGCTCTGGAGAAGTGTCGATAGGTTCAAATCCTTGAGCGAGCTAAGTTATAGATGCATGCGCAGTAATCATCAGCTATGTAGCTCCCATCCCAAAGAGGATTACACTCAGGTACAGAGAGGTGATGCTCGGCTAGGGACGGATGATTAAAAGCACAATGACAAGCTGAATGGCTCTGGAGAGATGTCGATAAGAGGTTCAAATCCTTGAGCGAGCCTTGTGTGTGCGTGGGGGAGGGGGTACAGGTTACAGCTGCATGAAGGATTAGCTGTACTGTAGTTCAAAGACTTGACATATTTTAAACAGGCAGGTCATCATAATAATTTGATCCCCACACCCCCAAATACAAAAAAAGCACACAAATCAACCATGTACAGTCAAACGCACAGTGTCGCAGTCAATAGCTACAGCACAGATTGAATATCGTAATATCAAGATGGCTTAGGCAGGCTTGTGGAGAAAATAAAAATAAAAGAATGACGTGAAAAAAAAAATATATTTTTTTTTTGGTCACTCACTCTTGAACTTCGCAAGCAAGCAGTGGTGAAGTTATAGACGCATGTGCAGTAATCATCAGCTAGCAAGCAGGAATGTGATTGAAACCAGAAAGACACACATTCAAAGGAATGGTGTGGGAGAGGTGTACTGTCCTGTAGATAAGATAAGAAGTTGAAATTCTGCAGTGCAGTAAATTAGCCTGTGTGTGCAGGGGCGAGCGAGGGGAGAGCGCGGTACACTGGCGACACACTTTATTCGAGCTCGGCTAGTCCCACGAATTCGGGTATACCCGGTGTATTGAGGTTTGTGACTGTTTTCTGCCCGAGTATATTGGGTTATTTTCCAGGCAGGGATTGAAGCATTTTATTCCCGCTGGCTGCAATACTGCACAGTATATATATATATACTGCATTACAATTCATGAATTTATGCCATCTGGTAGACACGCGAAGCATTGCAGCCTATTAAATCCTAATCATTATCATTTAACAGATCAGCCGCCCGTCAGCCAGGCATGAACCCAGGCTAGGAAGGCAAACGCAACGGGGCTTGTCAGAGGTGAGGAGCGGCGCATTCCAGGTATCTGCAGGTACATTCTGGGTATTTGCTCGAATAAAGTGTGTCGGTGCAGTATATGCTGAAATGTGATACTGTTACAGTACGCGCCTCTGCGTTTCAACAATGTTCAAATGAGATATACAGCACTGCAGATGCATGTATACCTGTAAATATGCAAATTTACAATTACTGCGTGCATACACGCAGACTGTGTACTGACGTAGGTTGAACTGCTAAAGTATTAGATTTTGAAGACAACAGCTCGCGAACGCCCCCCCTGAGTTTTTAGACGGTATTGCAGAATTGCAGACAGCGCTCATAAAATGCTAATATTACGAGCGCTAAAATACCACAATATATTCCGGGGAAAAAAAACATACTACATCTGTCGCGGTTATCAGAGCGCTGCGGATCCGGCCGCATTAGGATAAAGGTGGCCGCCACTGTATGGACATTTTATTGCTCCAACCCGTATGAGACGGGACGCTTAGAGTGACGTCTTCAGCGCGCATCGGATAGCTCGTGACGGCATTGGTGTGTACCAAGCAACTGAGATACACAGCATCAGCGTGTAGCGGGCCTTTTGGAAGGAGTATTGCAGTCCCCCATCCGGTGATATGATGATGATCTGAGGGGAGAGAAAATCCAAGAACACCTGGGGAGAGACAAGAACTCAACCCTTCTCTAGCCCAGCTGAGTCCTGAGCGGTTCCATACTGCTAGCTGTTGTGGTAACATGTCCATAACATGTCATGCCTAATAATTATATTTTAAATGTACATGCAATACTCACCTGCTGAATGAATTGAATACATTTTTTTATATACTACACTATGAGGTCTTGCGCAGTTCTCTCTTTTTGTTTTTTTGTTCTAGTATTGGTTGCAGAGCCATCCTATTGGAACAGCTGCAGTTACCTCATCTATATACACACGTGAACGGAACAGGTTTCATTAATTCACTTGGTTCTGTTTTTATTACAACACTTTAAATTGGTTAAGATAACAACTTTATCATTGTTTTAAACTGGTCACAATATATTCACTTTGTATGGTATATTTATACAATATATCACCAAACCACTGAGCGCAGTTATTCACTTTTTTCACTGTTGAATGGTGATCCTACCCGTGGCTATAAAAGAGAGATCGACCCTGTTTGATCAAGCTGGGAATCGACAACAGGTGGATAACGGAGGATACGGGGAAGTCTCTGCAACAACAATTCCTGATCACTCCGGTCCTGTATATATAACCACAGTTGCATAAATCACTTATCTTGCCACCCGGAAGGCCAATAATTTCTGCCAGGGGCTCGTTGAGCCACCCCCTTTCCCAGTATATCAATGTCTACCTTCAACCACTGGTAGTCAAGATGTCTACTTACATTAAGGATACCACAGATTTCATCAACAGACTCATGGAAGTAAAGGTGGATCTGAAGGATGTTCTGCTCATAACCATGGATGTTTCAAGTTTGTATATGAACATTGCCCACTCGGAGGGGATGGAGGCCATAGAAAACCATCTGAAGAAAAGTAATGATTACTCTGGACCACCGGTGGAGTTTCTACTTCTTCTGATTGAAATTATGTTAGATAAGAACTTCTTTAAATTTGAAACTAATTTTTATCTTCAACTGATGGGCACCGCGATGGGGTCCAATATGGCCCCATCTTACATGATATGGATATATGGATCAATACGAGCAGACGCATATCCTCAATGATTCACCTCTTGCACACCCTATCATCAAATACATGAGGTACATTGACGATATGTTCATGTTGTGGAATGGCACAGAGGGGGAACTTTTGCTGTTTCTGGACCACTTGAATCATATTCCATCCAATATTCGGTTTACTATGACACACTAATCCATGGAAGTGGTTTTCTTAGACACTGTAGTCTATAGAGACGCTGACCATCTATTGACGAGGATCCATCAGAAGACGACAGATAAGAACACTTTACTGTTGGCCAACAGCCATCAACCTTTAGCATTAAAGAGGGGGTTACCTTACTCCCAGTTCTTGAGGTTAAAAGGGTGACCAGTAATGAAGAAGAATGTGAGTCGGTGTTACTGAATATGACACGTCGATTCTTGGACCGAGGTTACGATAGAAGTGAGATTAACACTGCACTTGAAAAGGCCAAATTGATCCCTCATGATCAACTGCTTATACCTACCATGAAATCACCAAATTCGTACAGGTTCCATGTGGCAAGCACCTTTAGCATTGCTTTTGGGCTGATTAAATCTAGCATACTGTACAGAGGCATTGGCATATACTGTACTGGCTAACGATAAAAAAATTGGTGCACATTTCAACAAACCATCACTATTTTGTTACAGACGAGGACGCAACATTGGTGACTCCCTCTTACAGTCAGACCCAGTGACCATGTATATAAGTACAACTAATTGGCTCACTAGGATCCCTGGAGTCTACAAGTGCCATGGCTGCACGAATTGCCAGCATATGATTCTGGGCAAGAGCTATGCACATCCACATAGTGGAAAAGCCATCAAAATGAAGGACTTCCTTAACTGTGAGAGCCGCTTCGTGGTCTACTTTATTCTTTGCCCCTGTGGTCTGTACTACGTGGGCAAAACCACACGTATGCTGAAGGAGAGGATCAGCCTTCACAGATCAACTATCCGGAAGGCACTGCTAGAGCACATTGAAAGTGATAACCTAAAGTTACAGCCTGTGGTGAGACATTTAAAAAAATTTAAACATAGTCTTGCCACCATGGGTGTATGCCCATAATGCAAGCTCATGTATCTGCCCGGGGTGGTGACAGTGGAAGACTGTTGCTCTATCTTGAAACAAGGCTCATCTTTGAGCTAAACAAAATGGCCTCGAGGGGGCTCAACGAGAATTTCAAACTTGGATGTTTTCTCTGATATTGCCTTATTGAATATAGCACTAGTTTACTGGTGGCCCTCATGCCCCCCTCCCCCTCCCTCCCCTCTTCCCCCCCTTCATTTCCCCCTCCCCCTCCCCTTCCCCTCCATTCCTTCCTTGATTGTGCATGTACAGTATGTACATTTCTCCTTCCTCTCCTTGTTTTGTGCACTTGCCAATAGTGTATTAGTATTATTGCTGTTTATTAGCTAGTTTTCTGCTGCTCCTTGTGGTCACATTATCAGTTTAATTAGTTTAGCCCGCTTCTATGAGAAATTCTGCTTTTATTTCCCCTAACCTTCATTCACGTTTGTTCCCCACTGTTTGATATTTTAGAACACCCATGGAGGCCTCTCCCATTGCTCCATCTGTGACCGCTGCAGTGATGTCTGTGATGGGTCTATCCTGATGTGCTGTTTAAAGCGACCTTCGCTGCATGGATGGCCATGATGTGAGGGGATCACAGTGCGTCTCCTAGCTACGAGGGAAGCCGTGCTGTTCTTCCAGATAGTGACGTGGCCATGCATGCGCACTGACTTGCGCTGTGGAATCTCCTTTTGTGCACCACGGCGGTGCGGCTAGCAGTAACACGGTTAATATGGAATATAAAAGAAAAATATTTTATACAACCAGATAAAAGGTGATATTCACTCGAACTCTCCTCGTGAAGACGATAAATCATGTAAAAGAAATAAAAACAAAAATAGTGTAATACAATCACTAAACAAACACACAACACTATTCACAAATAATAGACAAACAATAGCTGAGACAAAATGAATGACTCATATATAAACATAACATTTAATACAATAGCTAATTAAAATAAATAATATCACTAAAACAAAGGGTCACATGTGCACTCCAACCGTGGTTTGACTGGCCGCTTACCAGACACTATAGAATTGAAGGCAGTGGATAAATCTGAGAGTATCCCCTCTCGTGATGGTAAAAATCAGATGATCAGCAGGAGCTTCGGAGGGGAACCCTCCCTGCCTTCCACACCACAGACCTCCACAGGGCAGACGCACAGGGCCGCGTGTCGCAGGAGAAGGCGTCGTCATGTGCGCAACAACAGCGCAGGATCCACGCCGACAGCAGCAGCCCAGCGGTGTCATTAATGTCCTGTTTGGTGCAGTAGCCGCCGTAGACAGGAACAATGGCCGGGATAAGTCCAACGATTGGTATAGCAATTGTGGTAGATGTTGTAGTATCAGTTGTGCACGCATAGAACACCTGGGTGGATACTGTACACTATACCGTGTATGAGTTTCACTGGATGTGCACTGAGCTCTGTCTGTGTTTTATGTTCTGTCTCTGGTTTTAAATATATATTGCCATGCTCAGTACCACTCCTCTGTGACACTCATATGCTTATATATATGTTGTGGTTATTTTGGGGGTTCAATAGGAGCTTGTTAGGTGTCCAGTATGTTTTACAATTCTTGTTCAGCTAGTCTTAGCTGATTGGAGGGTGGCAACCTCCTACCTAATTGAAGCTTACCCCTCCCACATTTAAATGGTTAAAAGCTCACTCCATAGCATCTCCCACTCTCTGGGGAACTTGCTGGCTTGCAGTATGGTTGTGACAAATCTAATACAGAGTGCTTTTCCTGGTATTGTACAGGTTATTAAAAGCTTCAATCAGACTTAGCAAACTTTGCAACTAATATTGACAGATTTATTATAAATCATTCTTCCTGGTATTGCACAGGTTATTAAGAATTTATATTATGGATAGGGACCCCTGGAAATGTGGTCTGACGTGCAGTGGCTCAGGGGCTTACAACAATTTTGGCCAAAAATGTTAAACTAAAAGACCATTTTATTTAATAGATATTTATACATATATATTTAGGCACTGTACCGTGTATGAGTTTCACTTGATGTGCACTGAGCTCTGTCTGTGTTTTATGTTCTGTCTCTGGTTTTAAATATATATATATATGTATCTGTAGCGCCCTTGCTTATTTAATCCCAGTGAGTCATGGTCCCTAGGACAGTATAGGGGTTTATTTTTCCCTAGGCCTTAGTTGTTGCACATTTGTGTATCTAAAATGTTTCTAGTTAAAGGTTAGTGTCTGGCACCACTTTAGTTCAGGAAGATGCTAGAAGGTAACCTGATATGGGGTGACCTGATTATAATGTTTAGCCCACCCTCTAGTCTGCCCAGCAACAGGGGTGGGTAGCTAGGTTATAAAAGGCAGGGTTCAGCCCTTTTATCTTTGTATTCCCAGGTGGTACCAGAGGAGGGGGGCTCTGAGTCTTTTCTAGCTTTTAAGGAGGACACCTTTTATTGTTTTTAGTATTAGGGCAAGTTTTCCAGTGTTAGGGATCCTTTAGAGACTGAGGTTCAAAGAAACTACACTACAGAAGAAAGTGGTTCCCTATCGTAGGACTTAAAGAAGAAGTCCTGGAAGGAGTTTCAAGGAGGAAGTTTTCCTGATCTGTGGGGTAAAAGGCTACAGCCACAGTGAGTGCACACATATGCGTTGGAGCACCATGGCGGTGCGCGTGCCCTTCTCCCGAGCGATCTGTGGACTTCAGATTGCTCGCAATGGGGAGGTGTGGCGGGGGCACGGCCATGACATCACATGGTTGGTCTGCCATGACGTGGCCATCACTGGGCCGCTTTTAGAACTCTGGGGACACGCCGCCCTCGGCGCGTCCCTCCCTTACCTTCTCATCCTGCCCCTGCTCCCCTCAGGGAAACAGTGTCCCTTCTGGTCATATGATGATGATGATGACAACGCAAATGTAGCTCTGGAAAGAAAACCATACCCGCATAGGGAAGCTCCAAAAGGGACCAGCATCCAGAGTGCAGGACCCCATAACCTTGGAGTCAGTGACAAAGAACTCGGAGCCGTGCCGGCTAGAAGAAAACCAGGAGATTTTCTAAAGGATCCAGTATGCTGGGCCTGTCATGAACCAGATCACATGGGAGAAGTTTGTCCCCAAATTTTCAAATACAAACAGTGGCAACAGGAGCAGCATGAGGAATACTGTCTCCCACAGCTGCAAAAGCAAGCAACACGTTGTGAACGCAAACAAGCTGTGGAAGCTGGTAATAGTGAGTGTGTGCCCAGAGAGTGATCTCTCTGGAGCTACTAAAGCAAAGAGAAAGAAAAAAGACAAGTATTTCTTAACCCAAAGAGTAAGTGACTGAAACACTTGGTCAGGACAACGTGTGTCAGAAAGGCACCGAGATGGGCTGCAGAGTGACGGGCGGAATCGTCATGGGAATGGTGGCAAAGAAATAGGAGGAGAAAAGGGAAGTGGAATCCTTGATCAAGGATAAAGAGGCCTTTATTTCTGCACTCCAAACCGCCCGCCATGATTATGATATCCTGCAGGAATGATTGGATAAGGAGCGAGAGATTAACACCCAGTTTCAGGAGGCTAATACCACTTTACAGAAGAATATACTCCCAGCTTTACATGAGTATTACGCTTTGAAGAAAAGAGAGTGTCTCTTACGGAGTAAGTTGGAGGAGGTGACGACTAGTCTGGAATAGCCAACACCTCAATTGCTACCATGGATGAAAAGCAGAATACGTCTGACAAACTGATTGCTAACCTAAAACAGAAATATAAGGAGGCTCTACAAGAGGTTCACGCTCTCAGCACAGAGGTGGAACACTCACACCAGATGGGCCACGGTCTAAACACAGAGCTGGGTATGCTGAAGGAAACCCATCAGAATTCCCTGAGTGATTTAGAGACTGTAAAGAGAGAGAATGCAAGTCTGAAAGACTAAAATTCAGATTTGTCTGACCAGGCCAGTGAAGGAAACGAGAAGCTTCACCAAGCAGAAAAAATTAAGGAACAATTGTCTCGGGAAAATTTAGAAGTACAGGCAGCACTGCAGAGCCAGCTGCAAGAGCTGTGTGTGCATCTACAGGAGGCCAAGGAGATGCAGTGGGTCCTGCAGGAACAAAACATCCAGGCTGCTAACAAAGTAAAAGTTCTGCAGGAGCGTCTGAGTACCCAGTGTGTCCCCGCAGAGCAGCATGGGGAGCTGAAGGTCATGTTGAGCGTCACCAGAGCATCGCTGGAGGCGGAGCTTAGAGACCAGGTGACTCTATGAGGGAGCACGAGAAGGTCCATAAAATAGAGCAAGAGATGGAGAAGCAGAGAGGTTGCTCCATTCCCAAAAGTCAGTACACTCAGGAGAAAATCGCAAGCAGCGGCGACCCTGGTAATGAAATCTGCAGAGCTTCAAAATATGAAGGATGCGCTGATGCAAACGCAGAGCAAGCACAAGGAAGAGATGGCCGATAACCACAAGCTGCTGGATCACACGGCCAATGGCCAATGAGGCCAATGAGTGGGCCCGGCTGCAGCTGGAACTGGACAAGGTCCGGGAGGAGCACCGGCAGCTGCAGGTTAAGAATAGAGAAAAGGAAATATAGTTAAACCTTGCTCTGAATCAGCTGACAGATTTGGAATCACGACTCAACTCCAAAGAAGCTGAACTAGCAGCTGCACTGAGCGGAAAAGAAATACAAAATGACAGCTTCAAGACCTGAGGGAGGACCTAGAGTCTTAGCGTACTGGCCGCAAGATGGCAGAGAAACAAAAGTGTGACATGGGCGAGGAGCTCGAGGCTCTGAAGACTGAGCGGGATGCTACATTGGACTCTACTGCTGCCCAGTAGGAGGCTCCTTAGATGAAGTAGGAGAAAAAGGTTACAAACCTAAGACAGACACTTGGGTCACAGAAGCAGTACATAGAAAATATAGCGGTAGAGTTAAGACAAAAAGAAGCTATGCGGAACAGTAATGCACAAGTGTCTCCACTACAAGAAAAGGTATTGGCCTTTGTGTCTGTATCCTACAGAAACTAATACTCGTGAAGACAAGGGTGCAGTGAGAGCTGGGGACACCGCTCAACTGCAAAATGAGATTACAAAGTTTGAACCGCCTTAGGGCAGCCGCTGTGAAGGGACATTTCAGTAAGAGGAGCCTAGAAGGTTCAAAGATTGGAAAGCAGAGGCGACAAAGGGCAATGCTGCACTTGAATAGTTCCATATCTCGCCACTCTGGACCACAGTGTGGAGCCAAGGAGAATCCGGCCCGGGTGTCTCGTCAGAGGCTGAAGAAACAGTCCATACATGTGCAGGATGCAGCAGGTATTTAAATGAAGTCTGAGGATGTAATGAACTGGAAGTCAAGGAAAAAAAATGTGTGGTAACTAACCGATTAGATTACATGTGCGGACTATGTGACAGACACTTAGCCTTGCAAATAAGCGTGTACGGTTATATTGTATATTATGCCTCTAGAGTATACAGGGTTGATGGCCCTTAATAAGATAACAAGATTTGTATCTTCTAAAAGTATTGGTACCTTACAGTATAGTACACAAAGTTAGGTAGTGGCCTTTTTGTCAAATAAATCCATGGTCGCTCACCCCAGAAGGTGTAAGCTTGGGGGGGGCGGAGAGGGAGGGAAGGATATGTGACATAGTCCCAGGATAGTGGGCAACTTTCTGTCTGATTTACAGAAGAAAGTGCAGACTTAGTATGGATGTGATCCACTCCACAGATTTACAGTCACTAAGGCTGGTAGATAGGAAATCCATACCAGACGTTACAATGGTTCTGGTTCCCCTCACCTGCTCTTCTAATTAAGGAACAGGAATATATTGCAGTGAGGTTTGCTGCTCCACTCTCTCTCTCTTAGAGCCTGGAGGCTGTGAGGAAAACTGCTGCTCCCCAGTATCAAGTTTGGTGTAGGCGTCCCCCTCACGTGTTGCAGCATCTGAGGATCTAATGGGATGCTGTCCCCATTTCACAGTTAAGGACTCAATGTTATTATACCTGTGTGTTATTTAAAGTTGGTAATTGGCTTAGCCAGCCAATATTGCAGATAGGGATATGCATGTGAGTTAGACTAATGACAGGAGTAGATGTTTCCTTTTTTCCTGATTTATTTTGTTCTTAAAGTGACATTATTTAGAATGTTTAGTGTCACTAATGTAGAAGTAAGCCGCTGAAAGTTGAGGGTTGCATGCCCCTTGTGTGCATACATGTGTTTGTCCCCCTTTTCTACAAATTAAACCCTAGGAGACGGTGTCACGAAGAGCCTGGGGAAACATCAGCGCTACATAAGTGGAGCCGTTTGCCACTATATATATATATATATATATATATATATATATATATATATATATATATATATATATATACAGTGTTTGACAAATCCATTAAAATACAGGCCCGTGGCGACTGGATTTGACCCCATGGCGACCTCCTCATAGCCGCCCCCAAGCAGGGCGGGATTGGCAGTGGGACTAGGTGGCGAGTAGATTTTTGGGTGATTTGTCAACCACTGTATATATATATATATATATATATATATATATATATATATATATATATATATATATATATATATATATATATATATATATATATATATATATATATATACATGTAGAGGTATATATATATATACATGTAGAGGTATCAGTACTGTGTTAGCCGATCTTCAATAATCAAAAAATAAATAGACTATACCGTTCTGTGGCTAATGAAATGCTTTTATTTGTGCCAGCTTTCGAGATACACTGATCTCTTCTTCCGGCGATGTTACAATGAATGAAGCAAGCAAAGGGTATACTTAAAAACAGTGTCTCTTGGAATGTTATCTGTGCTTGTCCCTCCCCCCGTGAGTGGATGGGATTTATGGCTAGAGGTGTAGAGACACTGTTTTTAAGTATACCCTTTGCTTGCTTCATACATTGTAACATCGCCGGAAGAAGAGATCAGTGTATCTCGAAAGCTCGCACAAATCAAAGCATTTTGTTAGCCACAGAACGGTATCGTCTATTTATTTTTTGATTATATATATATATATATATATATATATATATATATATGATAGAAAAATAATTGACAGCGCCCCTATTAGCCCACACCTATACTAATGCAAATCAAATCTCACACAGTAGAATGATGCACCCAGCACAGATGTCCAACAATACAATTCAATTGTGATAGGAACTATGGGTTAGTATCAATAAAAATGAAATTGAATGAAAATATATAAAAAATGTAAAAAAATGTAAGATGGCAAAAAATAAACAATAAAAAGAAAAAATGTAAAAATTGTAAAAATTGTGTAAGTCTCTTTGTCAATGTTCACAAAAAAGAACCAAAGATGAATGTCCATACAAATCGTTAAAAATGAGATTGTAGTCCTGGGCAGCTTTATTCATGGGCTCACCAACCTCCCAACGATACTTATTAGAAAAAAAGAAGAAAGAAAAAGCGCCCGATTTACAGCGGTTACACCCGTATGCAGACGGAGAACAGCAGTGAGATCTGGACGTCAGCGTGGTGCATGGGCTAGTCCCATAAATTGCTTATTTTTATCTTACAAAGTGTGAGTTCGCAATCGTCTGTTCATGGCAAATTAAAACCTTTTATATTTGATTTTACACAAGGATCGGGCGCTTTTTCTTTCTTCTTTTTTTCTAATATATTACCTTTCAGGTAATATATGCTGTGTATTTTTATGACCTTAACACCTGCTATTACTACTCCACCACTGCAGTGCAGGATATCTATCCATCTATATATATATATATGTATATATATATATAGATGGATAGATATCCTGCACTGCAGTGGTGGAGTAGTAATAGCAGGTATTAAGATCATAAAAATACACAGCATATAATACCTGAGAGGTAAAGAGACAAAAGCACTCAGCAGTTCAGTAAGGAAAAAATGTATTAAAGTACACAAATACTTGAACAAAAAGTCCAACGTTTTGATCCCAGAGAGAGATCTATATCAAGGGGGGTGCAGAGAACAAGTGAGACTCAGTGACATTTATACCCCAAAGACACACCTACCAATATCAATTAAAGTTAAAAACACACATAAATGCAGGTGACTGCAAAATTACAATCAAATCAGTCCATTGCTGTGTAGGGAACCGCTCTATTGGCTGTTGGATTGCGCGTGATGTAAACACGAGCAGGGTCTTGTGTAGTCATATTGAAAGGGCTGGATAGCCAATCCCGGTCCCCGGAGCCACATGAATAAAGACCACATATCCAGAACATTAATGACCTGCCCTACAGAATCGGAACCATAAACATGGGAATGTTAGTAACCAACCATAAAAGTATATGAATAGTATCAAGGAAAGCCACAAAGTATCCCTATGAAAATTTGAGCAGCTATATCAAAAAATCAACAATAACATTATTGCAAGCAAATGCATCAATATTATATGGTGGAGCTTAACAGGCTAAAATAAAGCCCTAAAGGAGACAATAATGTGTAGTGGGTGAGGGAACATATCGGCTGAACTATACATATAAGAAAAAAGGGAGTAACCAAAAAGTAAGGAGTGAAAGTGACGGGTGGAGGAAAAAAGGGGAGGGAGGGACGGAAAGAGGGAAGGGGGAAAGGGGTAATAAAGGGGGAGGGAAAGGAAAAGGAGGAGGGAAAAAAAATGTCAAGGGAAGAAAGCAGACTGTATATAGAAAAGCTATAAACAGGCAGTTATAAGAGCAATTTTGACAAACTCTAGGGGATAAAGCGGATATCATAAAGTGGGAAATAAACAGAAAATCAATTTAATTAAAGCAAATGATCAAAAGGGTGCTATAAAAAGCATCCAAGATTCATGTCTTCATTAAGGCCTTTTGGGGCCATAGTGTCCAATTTCTGTATAGATCTGGCCTCCAATTGCAAAAGCAACTTATGTCTGTTCCCACCTCGGGGTGGAACATGCGCCTGTTTGCTGGGCATACATCTGAGCGTTGCAAGAACATGTTGCTTTTGTTTGAAATGTCTTGCCACTGGTTGTAGTTTCAAGTCATCTAGATCAGTAGAGTCAGATAGGGCCTTCCTGATAGTTGACCGATGCATGGATATCCTCTCCTTTAGCATCCTTGATGTTTTGTCCAAATACAGTAGTCTACAAGAAAACTTGATGATATAAACGACGAATCTAGACTCACAAGTAAGGAAGTCACCAATTTTGATAGGATAACCCTTATGCAGATGCATGAATGTATTACCCAGCATGAGGTATTGACAATTGACACACCCTTTAGATTTATGGACTCCTGGAGCCCTGGTCAACGTGTTTCAAGGCTACAGCATGCCTCTTCATCAGGGAATGCTGTAGCCTTGAAACGCATTGGAATATCAATTTCTGAACTTTACTGATTTTATTAGTTCCCCCCTTTGCCATGCCTCGCTCCGCATCACTGGCGTGACGCCTTTCAGTGACGTCATCCGAGTGCCGACGGAACTCCTGATGCCACACGTTGAGTCAGTGCTGGAGACGCGCCGGGCTGGATTAAGCCTGTGAGAAGGGACTTTATTCCTGGGACATACTATACCTTACTGCTCCTTACTGACGTGGCACTTTCGAGATCATCAAGTGCCGACAGAACCTCCGGTGTAATACATGGAGTGAATGCCCAATATTGGAGATACGCTGGTGAATCGTGAACTGCTCTGGACTGTAACAACAATTGGTTGCTGATCCGTGATATTCCTGATCCCTGTGTGGTGTGGCGTATGGGTAATTTTGTCCCATGATGAAGGGGTTAAAATGATATGTCAGCTCTACAAGTCTCAGGGATTGAAAGGGTTAATATAATCTGCTAGCTTTATCCTTCTTATATGAGCTGTTCCAGTACTGAGAGAATTAACTTACTATGCTAGTTGTAATCTTTATTTACTTTTGTTGTTCTCAGTTTATCTTTCATACAATAGCAAGAGCTGTAAAATGTCCCAAACAAGACAGCTGCATGCTCTTGATAAACATTACCTGTATTTCTCTTTGTAATGTAGAAGTAGAAACTGCCGGCCAAACACAAGCAAGATGTAATGATTTACTAATGCTTTGCCCAAAGACACAGATACATAACCTCTACAGAAACGAGTTATTTCTCACATTGTTAAACATGATATGTTATGTATTAACATGCCCCTGGTTTTCTGTATAAAAGTCTGGGCACAAGTGAATAAACTTTGAAGTGTGTAAGCAGCCCTGTTGTTTGACTCCTATCTTCCCGAGCTCGTATTTGTCTGTGTTTCGTAGACTGCTAAACAAGTGCTGTCAAAATCTCCCCGGGTTGAGTGAAGTGATTCCTACGAAAGTGAAAAAGTAACGCTTTCACATGACATGCTGTTTTTCTTTTACTTGATGTACGCAGATTACCTATCTTTTGTCATTTAATACATTTTATTGATATACTTCACTATGAGCATTGTGCGCTGTTTTTTCTCGTTTTTTCTGTTCTAGTTCCTGGTGGTGTCGAGCCACCCCTATTAACAGCGGCAGACGCTCCATTGTTTGAGTTCACGTATATGTATATGTATTTATATTCATCACATTAATTTTCACCTTAATATTATCACTTAATGCACTGGTACGATTTATGGTTGCGCACTTCTACCTTTTTTGTTATATGTCAAGAGAGTCCATTTGTTGTAGGAACTCAAAGATAGCACACTGCCCTACGTGTTTCGTCTGGGAAGACTTTATTAAGGGGAGTCTTTGAGCTGTTCTCATTGGTTGATTGGGTGCTTTGGGTGCACTGGTGGGGGTATAAGTTGCAGAGACTTTCATTTTAACACTGTACAACCCTGAGAAAGGTTCCGTTTGCAGGAACCGAAACGTTGTTTTTTTGAGTGTTCAATAAATCACTTTGAAGTATATCCCGTGTGTGCTGTCTCTCCTTACTGGACAACCATCTGGTAAATGTGCCTTTATTATTCTCTATGGGACAAGCATCTGCAGTTCTCTCAGTATATGTGTGTGTCAGCTGCTGTGACAAGTTATTTTTATATCTATGAACTGTGCACCCTATTTATTGCAATATTTTGGTTCATTGCTTTTGCTCAGCACTGTAACTGCTTTATTGGATTGGAGATGCATTTTGTATACCTCTAGTTACGTTTTAACATTTACCTATCTGCTATGGATGAATTTGCGGACTTTGCTGGAATATTCACTACTTTATCCAATACGGCTGGTTACAGTGATGCTGAGATAGCCAATATTCGGTATACTGAATCCTTTGAAGCAGTACTTGGGCCAGACAAGGTGGTAGATGTGTATAATGATTTAATCAAATTAAAGAAGCGTAAGGTAGACTATTATCTCCATGGGGTTACGCATTCACACTACCACAGGGAAAGGATGTTACCACATGGGTTCAGAATAAAAAAACAGCCAACCATAGGACGCAGAGATGTGGATTTTTGCAAAAAATGGATTACTATGTTGAATAATTGTTCTTTCGATCTCACGATTCTAGTTATAGAACAATCAAGTAAGGAGATTGTCAAAATTAAGAAGGACATTGATAATATTATGACTAGACATGTCAAAATCCTGGTGACAGACACTAATACATATTGGACGGACAAAATCCAAACAATGATTGATGCATATCGCAATAATCTAATCAAATATAAAAAAGAAAAATTGCGTCTGGTCACGGCAGACTACAAGGAACGTAAGGTCTATCGGTGGGTGTTGTGCCTGGGTGACCCTGCGGCAGGCAGGGATGGCAGTAGGAGAAACATGTCACGACAGAAACGTGATTCTCGCAAAAAGGTGGGATACACTACAAGTGACACCAACTTGTCTGATACTACTGAAGGTGCCACTACAGGACCTTTTTAGGACAAGCCATGGACGGGTCAACAAAACCGCCATTACATGGTGCAGACATCGTAATTCGGTCCGGAGAGATGGGCACAAATCGGCGGTATCCCGAGTGAGAAAACAAGAGAGGAAGAGCAGTGAGGAAGCAACCGGAGAAACGGTGATCTTCAACCTCACGAACCATTTGCTCACAGAGACTGAGAAAACTCTACTACAAAGAGGCCTCTCTTTCGTTCCCATGTTCAATCAGAATCCCTTTGATTGGAAAGTGGACATGTTTAAACTTCAACGACTCTAAATCTAAAGGACTTCTACAATAAGACAGACCCCATGCCGTTACAACAGAGCGAGAAGACCAAGACATTCAAGGCTAAAAGTACCTTTGACCCACATTTCACCAATCATAATATTTCCACATTCATGAACCTTCTCCAAAATGAAACTCGTGGCAGGATCAAGAGCTATCGTACTATCTTCTACAACATTTCAAGGGAATAGAAACAAGCAATAAAGACTCTGAAGAACAACCAGTCCATTATTATTTGTGCAGCTGACAAAGGCGGCGGAATTGTCGTGATGACGTATGCCTATTATAGGTAAGAGATCGAGCAGCAACTAGCAAATAATAGCCATTATAGGCATCTGCAGGGAGATCCAACTACCATCAATAAGAAGGCGAAAGATGCGGTTATTGCACTTGGTCTAAGCAACAACTGGATTTCTGAAGATACGGCAAAATTCCTTACCCAAAATAATCCCAGGATACCGGTGATGTACTGATGGGACGGCCGTTATTCGAACATTTAACGCGCTGTGTAGATCGGAATACCCATGCAATGGTGTGCAATTTATTCCCATGCGATGGCGCGCAATTTATTTGAATCGTGCCGACTTAAACACACGGCTTTTTTATCATTTTGTCCGGGTCAGAAAAGGGCATTTCTGACTTGAATCTTTCCGAGCATGGCCTTATAGCACATTCCTGCGCATGCGTATACTGTATGACGTCCCAGTAGAAGTTCAAGTAGCAATTATGGATATTATGGATTATTATGAGAATCAAACAGTACTGTTGATTTATAATTCCACACTAGTCATGTATGTTCTTTCTGAGGTGGGTGGCATACTGTAGTACTGTGATTTTCATTTGGGGTTGTTGCTAAGATTAGGGTTTTACATACTGTACATGTACAGATCACACAGTCATAATTCTATACTTACCCTTTTTTATCTAGGAAATATAGTTAAAAACATACGGAATAGATTCGGGTTGTATATTGGGAATTTTTGTACTGTGGTATCCTTTTTTAATCATATTATATTTGCTTGAATGTATTTTCATATGGGCACTCTTTGATTTAACCTACGGTTTGATGTGAATGTTATCCTGTTTATAGGGGGTTGCTCAACTTAGTTTGCGCATGCACGCGCCGCTGGCCCTATGCGTTATGCGAAGCTCGAGCACAGTGGTTGGATATGATTGGTGTGATGCAATTGTCTGACGCCGTTGTTTTATTTTATTTTTATTTTTTTTCCCCCTTGCCCCTTGAGTTGCCTCCATTGCCTTGACATATCTGCCCACTACTAGGTACTGCACAAGTGCATAACCAGAGTGGTTGTTATGGATGCCAGGGCTCCGGATTGGTTGCTGGGGGTGGGACCATCAGTTGTTGCCCCGCCGTGCCGATCCCCTCTTGCCACCGGGTTCTGCGCAGCTTGCGGGCTTGTGAGGCTGGCGTGCGCGTGTGCATTTTGCTGGTGTTGTGCAACACAATGCATGCTGTTGCCGCCGATCTCCCGCCCTGTAAGTAGCCTCCATTATCCCAACGGATCTATTCACAGTCAGACACTGCACAAGCGCTTAGCCTGAGCTGTTGCTAGACCTGTTTGGACTCCGGATTGGTTGCTAGGGGCGGGACTATCGGTTGCTGACGCCGCACATTTAGTTTGGTCTCTCGCACATCAGGAGATCATTAGTAATTAGAGAGGGTGTGTTGCTTTTGTATTATGTTCATTAGTCATTCATTTAAAAATGTCTCATATATATATATATATATATATATATATGTTAATAACGTTTGTTGTGTATATCTTAACAAAGCGCTCTGAGAAGTGTGAAACGTTGGTGGGGCTTTTTTGCCATTTTCTTGTCCTCATGACCATTAAATAATTATTTTTTATGGGAAACGCACTCTCCTGTTTGTTTATTTTTCTATGGACATTTGTTGTAGTGCTCCACCATTCTTCCTTTTTCTCTTGTCATACCTACTGGCGGAGGCACACCTAAGGACCCTCACTGCTGGATTGCATGGATGTTGCAGCTTCAAAAGTGAGTCACTTGCTTGCTACATGTTTTCCTGGCTATGATCTTTAATGAGATTTTGGTATTATCTAGGGTGAGTTATATGCTTATGACTCCTGGTGTTAATGTGTGTCAATTTCTCACTATGTGGTGAGTTCACTTTCCAGGAGTCTACACCCAATACCTGTTGTCTTCAATCAAGTATTTATCCTGGGGATCCTTCTACAAGTATTCTTTATTCATTCAATTATATTTTCTGTTATCGGTCTTTAGCTCCACGCATTTACATTCTGCATTATTATTCGTGCAGCTGACAAGGGCGGCGGAATTGTCGTGATGGCGTATGCCTATTATAGGCAAGAGATTGAGCAGCAAATAATAGCCATTATAGGCGTTTGCAGGGAGATCCAACTACCATCAATAAGAAGGCGATAGATGCGGTTATTGGACTTGGTCTAAGCAACAACTGGATTTCTGAAGATACGATGAAATTCCTTGCCCAAAATAATCCCAGGATACCGGTGATGTACTGATGGGACGGCCGTTATTTGAACATTTAACGTGGTGTGTAGATCGGAATACCCATGCGATGACGCGCAAATTATTTGAATCGTGACGACTTAAATACGCAGCTTTTTTATCATTTTGTCCGGGTCAGAAAAGGGCATTTTAGCGTTGTCTGCAATACCGTCAAAACTCAAGTGGGCGATCGCGAGTTGTTGTCATAAAAATCCCTTACCAATTCAATGTCTGTATTATACACAGAGCAGTGTGTGTACTGTACTGTGCAGTACTGTATCCTGTACAGTACGCAGAGTAGCGTGAAACGCATAGGTGTGTCACAGTATCACATTTCTGTGCATTAAACATTATGATGACCTTTTGAAAATATTTCTTTGAATTGATAATCCATCATACAGCGCTCTCGCCCCCGCGCACACACAATGCTCAAGGATTTCAACTTATTATCTACAATACACCTCTCCCACACCATTCTTTTGTAATGGATGGCTTTCTGGCTTGAATCTTCCCGAGCGTGGCCTTATAGTACATTCCTGCGCATGCGTATACTGTATAAATTCCCAGTAGAAGTTTTTTTTTGTTACAGTATTTATTTTTATTTTCTCGACATGGGCTTGCATAGCAATTATGGATATTTTGAGAATCAAACAGTACTGTTGCTTTCTAATTCCACACTAGTCATGTACGTTCTTTCTGAGGTGGGTGGCATACTGTAGTACTGTGATTTTTATTTGGGGGTGTGGGGATCAAAACATTATGATGACCTGTTGAGAATATGTCTTTGAAATACAGCTTTGAGCTTCATACAGCTCCCGCAGCTCGCAACCCCTCCCCCCACCCACACACACACACACAAGGCTCAAGGATTCCAACTTCTTATCAACACCTCTTACAAACCATGCACCATGCCACGCATGCGCAAGTGCAATAAGCCAAGCCCTTCTAACTTGCCTTTTCTTCAACACAACCCTCCCCACCCCCCACTAGTAATAAGATTAACATGTTGTCTGAGATACAGGCCTAGCTAAGCAAGCCCTTCTAAAACTTGAAAATGCTTGGATGTTTTTTGGAATTACAATTTGCTGCTTTGTGTAAAAATGGGTTTCTAATGTACATTTCATTTTTTCAAATGTTTATTTAAAGGCGGTTTGCTATAGAATATTTTATTGGCTTATTTTTGGAAGATAGATTTAATGTGATGTTTACTTTGACATAGATTATTTTTCACAATGGTTTGTTTGTAGGATTTGAAGTGTGTAATTGATTTGGATTGTAATTGATTTGTGATTGGATTAATTGATGGTAATTTAATTGTGTTGATGCTTTGTTTTTCTTTAATGATTGTATTTGTATCTTTTTTGGATTAGTGTATTTGATTTGGAGCATTGGTTGACATAGCATACATGATGCACAGATTAATTGTATCATGTACACATTGTCAAATTGAGTGTTTGTATTTGGATTTCTTAGATATTGATTTTGCTTGGTGCTGTTTGATATTGGGAGAGATTTGTATTTGGCCAAGTACAGTATTTATTTGTATATTGGTTAATCATGCATATACAGTATATATATATATATATAATCAAAAAATAAATAGATGATACCGTTCTGTGGCTAACGAAATGCTTTTATTTGTGCGAGCTTTCGAGATACACTGATCTCTTCTTCCGGCGATGTTACAATGAATGAAGCAAGGATAACTTGAAAACAGTGTCTCTTGGAATGTTATCTGTGCTTGTCCTTCCCCCGGTGTGGATGTGTTTTATGGCTAGAGGTGTCAAAGGGTAACTGAAAGCAAGTGAAGAAAGAGTGTGTATGTGTATCAGTGTGAATAAAAATGAATGGAGAGCCCACAGTATAAACAGTGCTCTACACAAGGTGTGTGTGGAGTGAGAGGGATATAAATGGTGTGGGTGGGTGTGGAAATGGGAGAGTTTGTAGCACAACTAAAAGTGTGTGTGGATACTATGTGGTCCCTATTGGTGTATATGGATGGAAAAATAAGTAGTATTAGTATGTGTGCATACATATAGCACACTATGTAGCACCGACACACTTTATTCGAGCAAATACCCAGTATGTACCTGGCAGATACCTGGAATGCGCCGCTCCTCACCTCTGACAAGCCCTGTTGCGTTTGCCTTCCCAGCCTGGGTTCATGCCTGGCTGACGGGCGGCTGATCTGTTAAATGATAATGATTAGGATTTAATAGGCTGCAATGCTTCGCGTGTCTACCAGATGGCATAAATTCATGAATTGCAATGCAGTATATATATATATACTGTGCAGTATTGCAGCCAGCGGGAATAAAATGCTTCAATGCCTGCCTGGAAAATAACCCAATGCACTCGGGCAGAAAACAGTTACAAACCTCAATACACCCGGGTATACCCGAATTCGTGGGACTAGCCGAGCTCGAATAAAGTGTGTTGCCAGTGTTACAATGAATGAAGCAAGCAAAGGGTATACTTAAAAACAGTGTCTCTTGGAATGTTATCTGTGCTTGTCCCTCCCCCGTGGGTGGATGTGATTTATGGCTAGAGGTGTAGAGACACTGTTTTTAAGTATACCCTTTGCTTGCTTCATACATTGTAACATCGCCGTAAGAAGAGATCAGTGTATCTCGAAAGCTCGCACAAATCAAAGCATTTTGTTAGCCACAGAACGGTATCGTCTATTTATTTTTTGATTATATATATATATATATATGATAGAAAAATAATTGACAGCGCCCCTATTAGCCCACACCTATACTCAGTGCTCGACAAATAATGATAACCAGTAGCCCGTTGCGAGTGGATTTAGGCAGCTGGCGACCCGTGCTGCAGCTCAATGAATTCCCCTGCTCGTGCCAATTTTTTTTTTTTTTTAAATAAATAAATAATCCCCCTCCCTGATTGGGTTAAAAAAAAAGTTTAAAAAAATGGCGGCAAATCCTGTGGTCCCAGCGCGCGTGCACAGGGCAAGCAGAGTGTCCTGCCATTTGCGCTGCCTGTTCCCCCCAGCAACCCAGAATCCCCCGCATCCCTCCCCCCCCCACTCCCCACGTGGGACGGAGGGGGAAGCCCAAACCAAGCCCCGCGCGCAACCCAGCCCCCCCCCTCCGCTCCCCACGTGGGACGGAGGGGGAAGCCCAAAACAAGCGCAGCGCGCGATCCACCCCCCCCCACTCCCTCCCCCCTCCGCTCCCCACGTGGGACGGAGGGGAAAGCCCAAAACAAGCGCGAGATCCAGCCCCCCCGCACCCTCCGCTCCCCACGTGGGACGGAGGGGGAAGTCCAAAACAAGCGCGCGATCCAGCCCCCCCGCACCCTCCGCTCCCCACGTGGGATGGAGGGGGAAGTGCCAACCCAGCTTCCCCCGTGCGCGCCTCCTGCGCCAGTCCGCCTCCTGCCCATGATCTCCCCCTAATCACCTGCCCCCGATCCTCGCTTGCTGCCCGGGGGTGTCCGGGGAGCGTGCTGCGGCGTCGGCCGCTTCGGGGGGGGGGGGACCTGCTGCTGCTGAGGCCCAATCTGCGCTGTGTGTCCCATGTCTTGGAGAGGCACCCCAGCCATGTGGAGGGCCCACTGCCGTGCGGAGACCCCACTGCTGCCACGTGTGACCCGGTGAGTGTGTGAGTGACAGACTGAGTGTCTGTGAGTATATGAGTGTGCCTGTGTGTCTGTGAGTGTGCCTGTGAGTGTGTCAGTGTGCCTGTGTGTCTGTCAGTGTGCCTGTGTGTCTGTCAGTGTGCCTGTGTGTCTGTCAGTGTGCCTGTGTGTCTGTCAGTGTGCCTGTGTGTCTGTGAGTGTGCCTGTGTGTCTGTGAGTGTGCCTGTGTGTCTGTGAGTGTGCCTGTGTGTCTGTCAGTGTGCCTGTGTGTCTGTGAGTGTGCCTGTGTGTCTGTCAGTGTGCCTGTGTGTGTGTGTGTCTGTCTGTGTGCCTGTGTGCCTGTGTGTCTGCCTGTGAGTGTGCCTGTGTGTCTGTCAGTGTGCCTGTGTGTGTGTGTCTTTCAGTGTGCCTGTGTGTCTGTGAGTGTGCCTGTGTGTCTGTGAGTGTGCCTGTGTGTCTGTCAGTGTGCCTGTGTGTCTGTCAGTGTGCCTGTGTGTCTGTCAGTGTGCCTGTGTGTCTGTCAGTGTGCCTGTGTGTCTGTCAGTGTGCCTGTGTGTCTGTGAGTGTGCCTGTGTGTCTGTCAGTGTGCCTGTGTGTCTGTCAGTGTGCCTGTGTGTCTGTGAGTGTGCCTGTGTGTCTGTGAGTGTGCCTGTGTGTCTGTCAGTGCGCCTGTGTGTCTGTCAGTGTGCCTGTGTGTCTGTCAGTGTGCCTGTGTGTCTGTCAGTGTGCCTGTGTGTCTGTCAGTGTGCCTGTCTGTGTGTGTCTGTGTGTCTGTGTGTGTGTGAGTGTCTCTGAGTGTGTGTCTGTGAGTCTTCTGCGTGAGTGTGTCTCTGCGTGAGTGTCTGCGTGAGTGTGTCTCTGCGTGTCTGTGAGTGTCTGAGTGAGAGTGAGTGTGTGTCTGTGAGTGTCACCCTCTCCCTGTGTCGCCCTCGCCTTCTCCCTGTCGCCCTCTCCCTGTGTCACCCTCGCCCTCTCTCTGTCTTTGTCTCTCATTCTCTCTGTGTGTGTTCTGTGTATCTCTTTTTTTGTCTCTCATTTTTGTGTGTCTCTCATTTTTGTGTGTCTCTCATTTTTGTGTGTCTCTCATTTTTGTGTGTCTCTCATTTTTGTGTGTCTCTCATTTTTGTGTGTCTCTCTATTTTTGTGTGTCTCTCTTTTTCTGTGTGTGTCTCTTTTTCTGTGTGTGTGTCTCTTTTTCTGTGTGTGTCTCTCTTTTTCTGTGTGTGTCTCTCTTTTTCTGTGTGTGTCTCTCTTTTTCTGTGTGTGTCTCTCTTTTTCTGTGTGTGTCTCTCTTTTTCTGTGTGTGTCTCTCTTTTTCTGTGTGTCCCTCTCTGTCTCTCTCTATCTGTCTCTCTCTGTCTCTCTCTCTGTCTGTCTCTCTCTATCTGTCTCTCTCTATCTGTCTTTCTCTATCTGTCTCTCTGGCCGAGTCCATAGAAGGACAGGCCGCGCTGAGCCGTGCGGACGCTCCGCGCTGAGTCCCTGCATACTCAATGAGGATGCCTTGAGAGGGGGCTCACGCGAGCGTCCGCAGGCGTGCTGAGGCGCTGGAGTTTTCAGCCGACAGCCAAGCTGTTTTTCAGAGCACTGTCTTCTGAAAACATCCAATCAGCGCGGAGCAGCGTCAACGTCACGGCACCTTGACGTGTCTTTATCTGTCTCTCTCTCTGTCTCTCTCTCTGTCTCTCTCTCTGTCTCTCTCTCTGTCTCTCTCTCTGTCTCTCTCTCTGTCTCTCTCTCTGTCTCTCCCACTCTCTGTCTCTCTTTCTCTCCCACTCTCTGTCTCTCTGTCTCTCCCACTCTCTGTCTCTCTGTCTCTCTGTCTCTCCCACTCTCTGTCTCTCTGTCTCTCCCACTCTCTGTCTCTCTGTCTCTCCCACTCTCTGTCTCTCTGTCTCTCCCACTCTCTCTCTGTCTCTCCCACGCTCTCTCTGTCTCTCCCACTCTCTCTCTGTCTCTCCCACTCTCTCTCTCTGTCTCTCCCACTCTCTCTCTGTCTCTCCCACTCACTCTCCCACTCTCTCACTCTTCCACTCTCTCTCCCACTCTCTCACTCTTCCACTCTCACTCTCTTCCACTCTCTCTCTCTTCCACTCTCTCTCTCTTCCACTCTCTCTCTCTCCCACTCTCTCTCTCTCCCACTCTCTCTCTCTTCCACTCTCTCTCTCTCCCACTCTCTCTCTCTCCCACTCTCTCTCTCTCCCACTCTCTCTCTCCCACTCTCTCTCCCACTCTCTCTCTCTCCCACTCTCTCTCACTCTCTCACTCTCTCTCTCACTCACTCTCTCCCACACTCTCTCTCTCTCTCCCCCACACACTCTCTCTCTCTCCCCCACACACTCTCGCTCTCTCCCCCACACACTCTCACACTCTGGATCTGGATATCTTAACTGCCCTATACTACACTGAAATAACCTAAACTGCTTACTTCCAGATCTGACTCAAGCTTCACACGGAAGACATCGAACCCCCCCTAACCCAGAAGACAGGTAACGAACACCTCCCCTCCAATGTATAACATTGCGGGAATGAGGGTACCTGGACTTTGAGGGTCTGCGGATCAGGTAAGATCCCAGACGGGATTGCTGCTTTAAATATTGTGAAGCGGGGGCATCCAGACACTAGTTAAGGGGTGCAGGAAACTAGTCATTCACATCTGGCTTTTTTTTTCTAGATTCGACATTTATACACACACACACACACACACACACACCAAGGACTAATTGTAGTATAATGTAATACAATAAATAAACTAATATCAAAAACGAATGTTCTTACTAGGAATTTATTCAATTTATTTAATTTATGGCTTTTTTTTAAATGCGTGGCTGGGGGCGGGACTAGAGGCGGGGTTGGGGGCGGGACTAGGGGCGGGACTAGGTGGCGAGTAGATTTTTTGGTTCGGCGAGTAGATTTTTGGGTGATTTGTCAAGCACTGCCGATACTAATGCAAATCAAATCTCACACAGTAGAATGATGCACCCAGCACAGATGTCCAACAATACAATTCAATTGTGATAGGAACTATGGGTTAGTATCAATAAAAATGAAATTGAATGAAAATATATAAAAAATGTAAAAAAATGTAAGATGGCAAAAAATAAACAATAAAAAGAAAAAATGTAAAAATTGTAAAAATTGTGTAAGTCTCTTTGTCAATGTTCACAAAAAAGAACCAAAGATGAATGTCCATACAAATCGTTAAAAATGAGATTGTAGTCCTGGGCAGCTTTATTCATGGGCTCACCAACCTCCCAACGATACTTATTAGAAAAAAAGAAGAAAGAAAAAGCGCCCGATTTACAGCGGTTACACCCGTATGCAGACGGAGAACAGCAGTGAGATCTGGACGTCAGCGTGGTGCATGGGCTAGTCCCATAAATTGCTTATTTTTATCTTACAAAGTGTGAGTTCGCAATCGTCTGTTCATGGCAAATTAAAACCTTTTATATTTGATTTTACACAAGGATCGGGCGCTTTTTCTTTCTTCTTTTTTTCTAATATATTACCTTTCAGGTAATATATGCTGTGTATTTTTATGACCTTAACACCTGCTATTACTACTCCACCACTGCAGTGCAGGATATCTATCCATCTATATATATATATATATGTATATATATATATAGATGGATAGATATCCTGCACTGCAGTGGTGGAGTAGTAATAGCAGGTGTTAAGGTCATAAAAATACACAGCATATAATACCTGAAAGGTAAAGAGACAAAAGCACTCAGCAGTTCAGTAAGGAAAAAATGTATTAAAGTACACAAATACTTGAACAAAAAGTCCAACGTTTCGATCCCAGAGAGAGATCTATATCAAGGGGGGTGCAGAGAACAAGTGAGACTCAGTGACATTTATACCCCAAAGACACACCTACCAATATCAATTAAAGTTAAAAACACACATAAATGCAGGTGACTGCAAAATGACAATCAAATCAGTCCATTGCTGTGTAGGGAACCGCTCTATTGGCTGTTGGATAGCGCGTGATGTAAACACGAGCAGGGTCTTGTGTAGTCACATTGAAAGGGCTGGATAGCCAATCCCGGTCCCCGGAGCCACATGAATAAAGACCACATATCAAGAACATTAATGACCTGCCCTACTGAATCGGAACCATAAACATGGGAATGTTAGTAACCAACCATAAAAGTATATGAATAGTATCAAGGAAAGCCACAAAGTATCCCTATGAAAATTTTAGCAGCTATATCAAAAAATCAACAATAACATTATTGCAAGCAAATGCATCAATACTGTATTATATGGTGGAGCTTAACAGGCTAAAATAAAGCCCTAAAGGAGACAATAATGTGTAGTGGGTGAGGGAACATATCGGCTGAACTATACATATAAGAAAAAAGGGAGTAACCAAAAAGTGAGGAGTGAAAGTGACGGGTGGAGGAAAAAAGGGGAGGGAGGGACGGAAAGAGGGAAGGGGGAAAGGGGTAATAAAGGGGGAGGGAAAGGAAAAGGAGGAGGGGAAAAAAATGTCAAGGGAAGAAAGCAGACTGTATATAGAAAAGCTATAAACAGGCAGTTATAAGAGCAATTTTGACAAACGCTAGGGGATAAAGCGGATATCATAAAGTGGGAAATAAACAGAAAATCAATTTAATTAAAGCAAATGATCAAAAGGGTGCTATAAAAAGCATCCAAGATTCATGTCTTCATTAAGGCCTTTTGGGGCCATAGTGTCCAATTTCTGTATAGATCTGGCCTCCAATTGCAAAAGCAACTTATGTCTGTTCCCACCTCGGGGTGGAACATGCGCCTGTTTGCTGGGAATACATCTGAGCGTTGCAAGAACATGTTGCTTTTGTTTGAAATGTCTTGCCACTGGTTGTAGTTTCAAGTCATCTAGATCAGTAGAGTCAGATAGGGCCTTCCTGATAGTTGACCGATGCATGGATATCCTCTCCTTTAGCATCCTTGATGTTTTGTCCAAATACAGTAGTCTACAAGAAAACTTGATGATATAAACGACGAATCTAGACTCACAAGTAAGGAAGTCACCAATTTTGATAGGATAACCCTTATGCAGATGCATGAATGTATTATCCAGCATGAGGTATTGAAAATTGACACACCCTTTAGATTTATGGACTCTTGGAGCCCTGGTCAACGTGTTTCAAGGCTACAGCATGCCTCTTCATCAGGGAATGCTGTAGCCTTGAAACGCATTGGAATATCAATTTCTGAACTTTACTGATTTTATTAGTTCCCCCCTTTGCCATGCCTCGCTCCGCATCACTGGCGTGACGCCTTTCAGTGACGTCATCCGAGTGCCGACGGAACTCCTGATGCCACACGTTGAGTCAGTGCTGGAGACGTGCCGGGCTGGATTAAGCCTGTGAGAAGGGACTTTATTCCTGGGACATACTATACCTTACTGCTCCTTACTGACGTGGCACTTTCGAGATCATCAAGTGCCGACAGAACCTCCGGTGTAACACATGGAGTGAATGCCCAATATTGGAGATACGCTGGTGAATCGTGAACTGCTCTGGACTGTAACAACAATTGGTTGCTGATCCGTGGTATTCCTGATCCCTGTGTGGTGTGGCGTATGGGTAATTTTGTCCCATGATGAAGGGGTTAAAATGATATGTCAGCTCTACAAGTCTCAGGGATTGAAAGGGTTAATATAATATGCTAGCTTTATCCTTCTTATATGAACTGTTCCAGTACTGAGAGAATTAACTTACTATGCTAGTTGTAATCTTTATTTACTTTTGTTGTTCTCAGTTTATCTTTCATACAATAGCAAGAGCTGTAAAATGTCCCAAACAAGACAGCTGCATGCTCTTGATAAACATTACCTGTATTTCTCTTTGTAATGTAGAAGTAGAAACTGCCGGCCAAACACAAGCAAGATGTAATGATTTACTAATGCTTTGCCCAAAGACACAGATACATAACCTCTACAGAAACGAGTTATTTCTCACATTGTTAAACATGATATGTTATGTATTAACATGCCCTTGGTTTTCTGTATAAAAGTCTGGGCAGAAGTGAATAAACTTTGAAGTGTGTAAGCAGCCCTGTTGTCTGACTCCTATCTTCCCGAGCTCGTATTTGTCTGTGTTTCGTAGACTGCTAAACCAGTGCTGTCAAAATCTCCCCGGGTTGAGTGAAGTGATTCCTACGAAAGTGAAAAAGTAACGCTTTCACATGACATGCTGTTTTTCTTTTACTTGATGTACGCAGATTACCTATCTTTTGTCATTTAATACATTTTATTGATATACTTCACTATGAGCATTGTGCGCTGTTTTTTCTCGTTTTTTCTGTTCTAGTTCCTGGTGGCGTCGAGCCACCCCTATTAACAGCGGCAGACGCTCCATTGTTTGAGTTCACGTATATGTATATGTATTTATATTCATCACATTAATTTTCACCTTAATATTATCACTTAATGCACTGGTACGATTTATGGTTGCGCACTTCTACCTTTTTTGTTATATGTCAAGAGAGTCCATTTGTTGTAGGAACTCAAAGATAGCACACTGCCCTACGTGTTTCGTCTGGGAAGACTTTATTAAGGGGAGTCTTTGAGCTGTTCTCATTGGTTGATTGGGTGCTTTGGGTGCACTGGTGGAGGTATAAGTTGCAGTGATTTTCATTTTAACACTGTACAACCCTGAGAAAGGTTCCGTTTGCAGGAACCGAAACGTTGTTTTTTTGAGTGTTCAATAAATCACTTTGAAGTATATCCCGTGTGTGCTGTCTCTCCTTACTGGACAACCATCTGGTAAATGTGCCTTTATTATTCTCTATGGGACAAGCATCTGCAGTTCTCTCAGTATATGTGTGTGTCAGCTGCTGTGACAAGTTATTTTTATATCTATGAACTGTGCACCCTATTTATTGCAATATTTTGGTTCATTGCTTTTGCTCAGCACTGTAACTGCTTTTTTGGATTGGAGATGCATTTTGTATACCTCTAGTTACGTTTTAACATTTACCTATCTGCTATGGATGAATTTGCGGACTTTGCTGGAATATTCACTACTTTATCCAATATGGCTGGTTACAGTGATGCTGAGATAGCCAATATTCGGTATACTGAATCCTTTGAAGCAGTACTTGGGCCAGACAAGGCAGTAGATGTGTATAATGATTTAATCAAATTAAAGAAGCGTGAGGTAGACTATTATCTCCATGGGGTTACGCATTCACACTACCACAGGGAAAGGATGTTACCACATGGGTTCAGAATAAAAAACAGCCAACCATAGGACGCAGAAATGTGGATTTTTGCAAAAAATGGATTACTATGTTGAATAATTGTTCTTTCGATCTCACGATTCTAGTTATAGAACAATCAAGTAAGGAGATTGTCAAAATTAAGAAGGACATTGATAATATTATGACTAGACATGTCAAAATCCTGGTGACAGACACTAATACATATTGGACGGACAAAATCCAAACAATGATTGATGCATATCGCAATAATCTAATCAAATATAAAAAAGATCACGGCAGACTACAAGGAACGTAAGGTCTATCGGTGGGTGTTGTGCCTGGGTGACCCTGCGGCAGGCAGGGATGGCAGTAGGAGAAACATGTCACGACAGAAACGTGATTCTCGCAAAAAGGTGGGATACACTACAAGTGACACCAACTTGTCTGATACTACTGAAGGTGCCACTACAGGACCTTTTTAGGACAAGCCATGGACGGGTCAACAAAACCGCCATTACATGGTGCAGACATCGTAATTCGGTCCGGAGAGATGGGCACAAATCGGCGGTATCCCGAGCGAGAAAACAAGAGAGGAAGAGCAGTGAGGAAGCAACCGGAGAAACGGTGATCTTCAACCTCACAAACCATTTGCTCACAGAGACTGAGAAAACTCTACTACAAAGAGGCCTCTCTTTCGTTCCCATGTTCAATCAGAATCCCTTTGATTGGAAAGTGGACATGTTTAAACTTCAACGACTCTAAATCTAAAGGACTTCTACAATAAGACAGACCCCATGCCATTACAACAGAGCGAGAAGACCAAGACATTCAAGGCTAAAAGTACCTTTGACCCACATTTCACCAATCATAATATTTCCACATTCATGAACCTTCTCCAAAATGAAACTCGTGGCAGGATCAAGAGCTATCGTACTATCTTCTACAACATTTCAAGGGAGGAGAAACAAGCAATAAAGACTCTGAAGAACAACCAGTCCATTATTATTTGTGCAGCTGACAAAGGCGGAGGAATTGTCGTGATGACGTATGCCTATTATAGGCAAGAGATCGAGCAGCAACTAGCAAATAATAGCCATTATAGGCATTTGCAAGGAGATCCAACTACCATCAATAAGAAGGCGATAGATGCGGTTATTGCACTTGGTCTAAGCAACAACTGGATTTCTGAAGATACGGCAAAATTCCTTACCCAAAATAATCCCAGGATACCGGTGATGTACTGATGGGACGGCCGTTATTCGAACATTTAACGCGCTGTGTAGATCGGAATACCCATGCAATGGTGTGCAATTTATTCCCATGCGATGGCGCGCAGTTTATTTGAATCGTGCCGACTTAAACACACGGCTTTTTTATCATTTTGTCCGGGTCAGAAAAGGGCATTTTAGCATTGTCTGCAATACCGTCGAGAAACTCAAGTGGGTGATCGCGAGTTGTTGTCATAAAAATCCAATAGCAATTCAATGTCTGTATTATACACAGAGCAGCGTGTGTACTGTACTGTGCAGTACTGTATATTGTACAGTACGCAGAGTAGCGTGAAACGCATAGGCGTGTCACAGTATCACATTTCTGCGCATTAAACATTATGATGACCTTTTGAAAATATTTATTTGAACTGATAATCCATCATACAGCGCTGTTGCCCCCGCACACACACAAGGCGCAAGGATTTCAACTTCTTATATACAGTACTCTTCTCACACACCATTCATTTTTAATGGATGGCTTTCTGACTTGAATCTTTCCGAGCATGGCCTTATAGCACATTCCTGCGCATGCGTATACTGTATGACGTCCCAGTAGAAGTTCAAGTAGCAATTATGGATATTATGGATTATTATGAGAATCAAACAGTACTGTTGCTTTTTAATTCCACACTAGTCATGTATGTTCTTTCTGAGGTGGGTGGCATACTGTAGTACTGTGATTTTCATTTGGGGGTGTTGCTAAGATTAGGGTTTTACATACATGTACAGATCACACAGTCATAATTCTATACTTACCCTTTTTTATCTAGGAAATATAGTTAAAAACATACGGAATAGATTCGGGTTGTATATTGTGAATTTTTGTACTGTGGTATCCTTTTTTAATCATATTAAATTTGCTTGAATGTATTTTTCATATGGGCACTCTTTGATTTAACCTACGGTTTGATGTGAATGTTATCCTGTTTATAGGGGGTTGCTCAACTTAGTTTGCGCATGCACGCGCCGCCGGCCCTATGCGTTATGCGAAGCTCGAGCACAGTGGTTGGATATGATTGGTGTGATGCAATTGTCTGACGCCGTTGTTTTATTTTATTTTTCTTTTTTTTCCCCATTGCCCCTTGAGTTGCCTCCATTGCCTTGACATATCTGCCCACTACTAGGTACTGCACAAGTGCATAACCAGAGTGGTTGTTATGGATGCCAGGGCTCCGGATTGGTTGCTGGGGGTGGGACCATCAGTTGTTGCCCCGCCGTGCCGATCCCCTCTTGCCACCGGGTTCTGCGCAGCTTGCGGGTTTGTGAGGCTGGCGTGCGTGTGTGCATTTTGCTGGTGTTGTGCAACACATTGGAAGCTGTTGCCGCCGATCTCCCGCCCTGTAAGTAGCCTCCATTATCCCAACGGATCTATTCACAGTCAGACACTGCACAAGCGCTTAGCCTGAGCTGTTGCTAGACCTGTTTGGACTCCGGATTGGTTGCTAGGGGCGGGACTATCGGTTGCTGACGCCGCACATTTAGTTTGGTCTTTCGCACATCAGGAGATCATTAGTAATTAGAGAGGGTGTGTTGCTTTTGTATTATGTTCATTAGTCATTCATTTAAAAATGTCTCATATATATATATATATATATATATATATATATATATATATATATATATATATATATATATATATATGTTAATAACGTTTGTTGTGTATATCTTAACAAAGCGCTCTGAGAAGTGTGAAACGTTGGTGGGGCTTTTTTGCCCTTTTCTTGTCCTCATGACCATTAAATAATTATTTTTTATGGGAAACGCACTCTCCTGTTTGTTTATTTTTCTATGGACATTTGTTGTAGTGCTCCACCATTCTTCCTTTTTCTCTTGTCATACCTACTGGCGGAGGCACACCTAAGGACCCTCACTGCTGGATTGCATGGATGTTGCAGCTTCAAAAGTGAGTCACTTGCTTGCTACATGTTTTCCTGGCTATGATCTTTAATGAGATTTTGGTATTATCTAGGGTGAGTTATACTGCACCGACACACTTTATTCGAGCAAATACCCAGTATGTACCTGGCAGATACCTGGAATGCGCCGCTCCTCACCTCTGACAAGCCCCATTGCGTTTGCCTTCCCAGCCTGGGTTCATGCCTGGCTGACGGGCGGCTGATCTGTTAAATGATAATGATTAGGATTTAATAGGCTGCAATGCTTCGCGTGTCTACCAGATGGCATAAATTCATGAATTGTAATGCAGTATATATATACATACTGTGCAGTATTGCAGCCAGCGGGAATAAAATGCTTCAATTACTGCCTGGAAAATAACCCAATGCACTCGGGCAGAAAACAGTCACAAACCTCAATACACCCGGGTATACCCGAATTCGTGGGACTAGCCGAGCTCGAATAAAGTGTGTCGCTAGTGTATGCTTATGACTCCTGGTGTTAATGTGTGTCAATTTCTCACTATGTGGTGAGTTCACTTTCCAGGAGTCTACACCCAATACCTGTTGTCTTCAATCAAGTATTTATCCTGGGGATCCTTCTACAAGTATTCTTTATTCATTCAATTATATTTTCTGTTATTGGTCTTTAGCTCCACGCATTTACATTCTGCATTATTATTCGTGCAGCTGACAAGGGCGGCGGAATTGTCGTGATGACGTATGCCTATTATAGGGAAGAGATTGAGCAGCAAATAATAGCCATTATAGGCGTTTGCAGGGAGATCCAACTACCATCAATAAGAAGGCGATAGATGCGGTTATTGGACTTGGTCTAAGCAACAACTGGATTTCTGAAGATACGATGAAATTCCTTGCCCAAAATAATCCCAGGATACCGGTGATGTACTGATGGGACGGCCGTTATTTGAACATTTAATGTGGTGTGTAGATCGGAATACCCATGCGATGACGCGCAAATTATTTGAATCGTGACGACTTAAATACGCAGCTTTTTTATCATTTTGTCCGGGTCAGAAAAGGGCATTTTAGCGTTGTCTGCAATACCGTCAAAACTCAAGTGGGCGATCGCGAGTTGTTGTCATAAAAATCCCTTACCAATTCTATGTCTGTATTATACACAGAGCAGCGTGTGTACTGTACTGTGCAGTACTGTATCCTGTACAGTACGCAGAGTAGCGTGAAACGCATAGGTGTGTCACAGTATCACATTTCTGTGCATTAAACATTATGATGACCTTTTGAAAATATTTCTTTGAATTGATAATCCATCATACAGCACTCTCGCCCCCGCGCACACACAATGCTCAAGGATTTCAACTTATTATCTACAATACACCTCTCCCACACCATTCTTTTGTAATGGATGGCTTTCTGGCTTGAATCTTCCCGAGCGTGGCCTTATAGTACATTCCTGCGCATGCGTATACTGTATAAATTCCCAGTAGAAGTTTTTTTTTTGTTACAGTATTTATTTTTATTTTCTCGACATGGGCTTGCATAGCAATTATGGATATTATGAGAATCAAACAGTACTGTTGCTTTCTAATTCCACACTAGTCATGTACGTTCTTTCTGAGGTGGGTGGCATACTGTAGTACTGTGATTTTTATTTGGGGGTGTGGGGATCAAAACATTATGATGACCTGTTGAGAATATGTCTTTGAAATACAGCTTTGAGCTTCATACAGCTCCCGCAGCTCGCAACCCCTCCCCCCACCCACACACACACACACAAGGCTCAAGGATTCCAACTTCTTATCAACACCTCTTACAAACCATGCACCATGCCACGCATGCGCAAGTGCAATAAGCCAAGCCCTTCTAACTTGCCTTTTCTTCAACACAACCCTCCCCACCCCCCCACTAGTAATAAGATTAACATGTTGTCTGAGATACAGGCCTAGCTAAGCAAGCCCTTCTAAAACTTGAAAATGCTTGGATGTTTTTTGGAATTACAATTTGCTGCTTTGTGTAAAAATGGGTTTCTAATGTACATTTCATTTTTTCAAATGTTTATTTAAAGGCGGTTTGCTATAGAATATTTTATTGGCTTATTTTTGGAAGATAGATTTAATGTGATGTTTACTTTGACATAGATTATTTTTCACAATGGTTTGTTTGTAGGATTTGAAGTGTGTAATTGATTTGGATTGTAATTGATTTGTGATTGGATTAATTGATGGTAATTTAATTGTGTTGATGCTTTGTTTTTCTTTAATGATTGTATTTGTATCTTTTTTGGATTAGTGTATTTGATTTGGAGCGTTGGTTGACATAGCATACATGATGCACAGATTAATTGTATCATGTACACATTGTCAAATTGAGTGTTTGTATTTGGATTTCTTAGATATTGATTTTGCTTGGTGCTGTTTGATATTGGGAGAGATTTGTATTTGACCAAGTACAGTATTTATTTGTATATTGGTTAATCATGCATATACAGTATATATATATATATATATATATATATATATATATATATATATATATATAATCAAAAAATAAATAGATGATACCGTTCTGTGGCTAACGAAATGCTTTTATTTGTGCGAGCTTTCGAGAAACACTGATCTCTTCTTCCGGCGATGTTACAATGAATGAAGCAAGGATAACTTGAAAACAGTGTCACTTGGAATGTTATCTGTGCTTGTCCTTCCCCCGGTGTGGATGTGTTTTATGGCTAGAGGTGTCAAAGTGTAACTGAAAGCAAGTGAAGAAAGAGTGTGTATGTGTATCAGTGTGAATAAAAATGAATGGAGAGCCCACAGTATAAACAGTGCTCTACACAAGGTGTGTGTGGAGTGAGAGGGATATAAATGGTGTGGGTGGGTGTGGAAATGTGAGAGTTTGTAGCACAACTAAAAGTGTGTGTGGATACTATGTGGTCCCTATTGGTGTATATGGATGGAAAAATAAGGAGTATTAGTATGTGTGCATACATATAGCACAGTATGTAGCACCGACACACTTTATTCGAGCAAATACCCAGTATGTACCTGGCAGATACCTGGAATGCGCCGCTCCTCACCTCTGACAAGCCCCGTTGCGTTTGCCTTCCCAGCCTGGGTTCATGCCTGGCTGACGGGCGGCTGATCTGTTAAATGATAATGATTAGGATTTAATAGGCTGCAATGCTTCGCGTGTCTACCAGATGGCATAAATTCATGAATTGCAATGCAGTATATATATATATACTGTGCAGTATTGCAGCCAGCGGGAATAAAATGCTTCAATGCCTGCCTGGAAAATAACCCAATGCACTCGGGCAGAAAACAGTTACAAACCTCAATACACCCGGGTATACCCGAATTCGTGGGACTAGCCGAGCTCGAATAAAGTGTGTCGCCAGTGTTACAATGAATGAAGCAAGCAAAGGGTATACTTAAAAACAGTGTCTCTTGGAATGTTATCTGTGCTTGTCCCTCCCCCGTGGGTGGATGTGATTTATGGCTAGAGGTGTAGAGACACTGTTTTTAAGTATACCCTTTGCTTGCTTCATACATTGTAACATCGTCGGAAGAAGAGATCAGTGTATCTCGAAAGCTCGCACAAATCAAAGCATTTTGTTAGCCACAGAACGGTATCGTCTATTTATTTTTTGATTATATATATATATGATAGAAAAATAATTGACAGCGCCCCTATTAGCCCACACCTATACTCAGTGCTCGACAAATAATGATAACCAGTAGCCCGTTGCGAGTGGATTTAGGCAGCTGGCGACCCGTGCTGCAGCTCAATGAATTCCCCTGCTCGTGCCAATTTTTTTTTTTTAAATAAATAAATAATCCCCCTCCCTGATTGGGTTAAAAAAAAAGTTAAAAAAAATGGCGGCAAATCCTGTGGTCCCGGCGCGCGTGCACAGGGCAAGCAGAGTGTCCTGCCATTTGCGCTGCCTGTTCCCCCCAGCAACCCAGAATCCCCCGCATCCCTCCCCCACCCACGCCCCACGTGGGACGGAGGGGGAAGCCCAAACCAAGCCCCGCGCGCAACCCAGCCCCCCCCCTCCGCTCCCCATGTGGGACGGAGGGGGAAGCCCAAAACAAGCGCCGCGCGCGATCCACCCCCCCCCCCACTCCCTCCCCCCTCCGCTCCCCACGTGGGACGGAGGGGGAAGCCCAAAACAAGCGCGAGATCCAGCCCCCCCGCACCCTCCGCTCCCCACGTGGGACGGAGGGGGAAGTCCAAAACAAGCGCGCGATCCAGCCCCCCCGCACCCTCCGCTCCCCACGTGGGATGGAGGGGGAAGTGCCAACCCAGCTTCCCCCGTGCGCGCCTCCTGCGCCAGTCCGCCTCCTGCCCATGATCTCCCCCTAATCACCTGCCCCCGATCCTCGCTTGCTGCCCGGGGGTGTCCGGGGAGCGTGCTGCGGCGTCGGCCGCTTCGGGGGGGGGGGGGACCTGCTGCTGCTGAGGCCCAATCTGCGCTGTGTGTCCCATGTCTTGGAGAGGCACCCCAGCCATGTGGAGGGCCCACTGCCGTGCGGAGACCCCACTGCTGCCACGTGTGACCCGGTGAGTGTGTGAGTGACAGACTGAGAGTCTGTGAGTATGTGAGTGTGCCTGTGTGTCTGTGAGTGTGCCTGTGAGTGTGTCAGTGTGCCTGTGTGTCTGTCAGTGTGCCTGTGTGTATGTCAGTGTGCCTGTGTGTCTGTCAGTGTGCCTGTGTGTCTGTCAGTGTGCCTGTGTGTCTGTGAGTGTGCCTGTGTGTCTGTGAGTGTGCCTGTGTGTCTGTGAGTGTGCCTGTGTGTCTGTCAGTGTGCCTGTGTGTCTGTGAGTGTGCCTGTGGGTCTGTCAGTGTGCCTGTGTGTGTGAGTGTCTGTCTGTGTGCCTGTGTGTCTGTCTGTGAGTGTGCCTGTGTGTCTGTCAGTGTGCCTGTGTGTGTGTGTCTGTCAGTGTGCCTGTGTGTCTGTGAGTGTGCCTGTGTGTCTGTGAGTGTGCCTGTGTGTCTGTGAGTGTGCCTGTGTGTCTGTCAGTGTGCCTGTGTGTCTGTCAGTGTGCCTGTGTGTCTGTCAGTGTGCCTGTGTGTCTGTCAGTGTGCCTGTCTGTGTGTCTGTGTGTGTGCCTGTGTGTGTGCCTGTCTGTGTGTCTGTGTGCCTGTCTGTGTGCCTGTCTGTGTGTCTGTGTGCCTGTCTGTGTGTGTCTGTGTGTCTGTGTGTGTGTGAGTGTCTCTGAGTGTGTGTCTGTGAGTCTTCTGCGTGAGTGTGTCTCTGTGTGAGTGTCTGCGTAAGTGTGTCTCTGCGTGTCTGTGAGTGTCTGAGTGAGTGAGAGTGAGTGTGTGTCTGTGAATGTCACCGTCTCCCTGTGTCGCCCTCGCCTTCTCCCTGTCGCCCTCTCCCTGTGTCGCCCTCGCCCTCTCTCTGTCTTTGTCTCTCATTCTCTCTGTGTGTGTTCTGTGTCTCTCTTTTTTTGTCTCTCATTTTTGTGTGTCTCTCATTTTTGTGTGTCTCTCATTTTTGTGTGTCTCTCATTTTTGTGTGTCTCTCATTTTTGTGTGTCTCTCATTTTTGTGTGTCTCTCATTTTTGTGTGTCTCTCATTTTTGTGTGTCTCTCTATTTTTGTGTGTCTCTCTTTTTCTGTGTGTGTCTCTTTTTCTGTGTGTGTCTCTCTTTTTCTGTGTGTGTCTCTCTTTTTCTGTGTGTGTCTCTCTTTTTCTGTGTGTGTCTCTCTTTTTCTGTGTGTGTCTCTCTTTTTCTGTGTGTGTCTCTCTTTTTCTGTGTGTGTCTCTCTTTTTCTGTGTGTGTCTCTCTTTTTCTGTGTGTGTCTCTCTATTTCTGTGTGTGTCTCTCTGTCTCTCTCTATCTGTCTCTCTCTGTCTGTCTCTCTCTATCTGTCTCTCTCTATCTGTCTTTCTCTATCTGTCTCTCTGGCCGAGTCCATAGAAGGACAGGCCGCGCTGAGCCGTGCGGACGCTCCGCGCTGAGTCCCTGCATACTCAATGAGGATGCCTTGAGAGGGGGCTCACGCGAGCGTCCGCAGGCGTGCTGAGGCGCTGGAGTTTTCAGCCGACAGCCAAGCTGTTTTTCAGAGCACTGTCTTCTGAAAACATCCAATCAGCGCGGAGCAGCGTCAACGTCACGGCGCCTTGACGTGTCTTTATCTGTCTCTCTCTCTGTCTCTCTCTCTGTCTCTCTCTCTGTCTCTCTCTCTGTCTCTCTCTCTGTCTCTCTCTCTGTCTCTCTCTCTGTCCCACTCTCTGTCTCTCTGTCTCTCCCACTCTCTGCCTCTCTGTCTCTCCCACTCTCTGTCTCTCTGTCTCTCCCACTCTCTGTCTCTCTGTCTCTCCCACTCTCTCTCTGTCTCTCCCACTCTCTCTCTGTCTCTCCCACACTCTCTCTGTCTCTCCCACTCTCTCTCTGTCTCTCCCACTCTCTCTCTGTCTCTCCCACTCTCTCTCTGTCTCTCCCACTCTCTCTCTGTCTCTCCCACTCACTCTCTGTCTCTCCCACTCACTCTCCCACTCTCTCACTCTTCCACTCTCTCTCCCACTCTCTCACTCTTCCACTCTCACTCTCTTCCACTCTCTCTCTCTTCCACTCTCTCTCTCTTCCACTCTCTCTCTCTCCCACTCTCTCTCTCTCCCACTCTCTCTCTCTTCCACTCTCTCTCTCTCCCACTCTCTCTCTCTCCCACTCTCTCTCTCCCACTCTCTCTCTCTCTCCCACTCTCTCTCTCTCTCCCACTCTCTCTCTCTCTCACTCTCTCTCTCACTCACTCTCTCCCACACTCTCTCTCTCTCTCCCCCACACTCTCTCTCTCTCTCTCTCTCTCTCTCCCCCACACACTCTCGCTCTCTCCCCCACACACTCTCACACTCTGGATCTGGATATCTTAACTGCCCTATACTACACTGAAATAACCTATACTGCTTACTTCCAGATCTGACTCAAGCTTCACACGGAAGACATCGAACCCCCCCTAACCCAGAAGACAGGTAACGAACACCTCCCCTCCAATGTATAACATTGCGGGAATGAGGGTACCTGGACTTTGAGGGTCTGCGGATCAGGTAAGATCCCAGACGTGATTGCTGCTTTAAATATTGTGAAGCGGGGGCATCCAGACACTAGTTAAGGGTGCAGGAAACTAGTCATTCACATCTGGCTTTTTTTTCTAGATTCGACATTTATACACACACACACACACACACACACACACACACACACACACACACACACACACACACACACACACACACACACACACACACACACACACACACACACACACACACACACACACACACACACACACACACACCAAGGACTAATTGTAGTATAATGTAATACAATAAATAAACTAATATCAAAAACGAATGTTCTTACTAGGAATTTATTCAATTTATTTAATTTATGGCTTTTTTTTAAATGCGTGGCTGGGGGCGGGACTAGAGGCGGGGTTGGGGGCGGGACTAGGGGCGGGACTAGGTGGCGAGTAGATTTTTTGGTTCGGCGAGTAGATTTTTGGGTGATTTGTCAAGCACTGCCTATACTAATGCAAATCAAATCTCACACAGTAGAATGATGCACCCAGCACAGATGTCCAACAATACAATTCAATTGTGATAGGAACTATGGGTTAGTATCAATAAAAATGAAATTGAATGAAAATATATAAAAAATGTAAAAAAATGTAAGATGGCAAAAAATAAACAATAAAAAGAAAAAATGTAAAAATTGTAAAAATTGTGTAAGTCTCTTTGTCAATGTTCACAAAAAAGAACCAAAGATGAATGTCCATACAAATCGTTAAAAATGAGATTGTAGTCCTGGGCAGCTTTATTCATGGGCTCACCAACCTCCCAACGATACTTATTAGAAAAAAAGAAGAAAGAAAAAGCGCCCGATTTACAGCGGTTACACCCGTATGCAGACGGAGAACAGCAGTGAGATCTGGACGTCAGCGTGGTGCATGGGCTAGTCCCATAAATTGCTTATTTTTATCTTACAAAGTGTGAGTTCGCAATCGTCTGTTCATGGCAAATTAAAACCTTTTATATTTGATTTTACACAAGGATCGGGCGCTTTTTCTTTCTTCTTTTTTTCTAATATATTACCTTTCAGGTAATATATGCTGTGTATTTTTATGACCTTAACACCTGCTATTACTACTCCACCACTGCAGTGCAGGATATCTATCCATCTATATATATATATGTATATATATATAGATGGATAGATATCCTGCACTGCAGTGGTGGAGTAGTAATAGCAGGTGTTAAGGTCATAAAAATACACAGCATATAATACCTGAAAGGTAAAGAGACAAAAGCACTCAGCAGTTCAGTAAGGAAAAAATGTATTAAAGTACACAAATACTTGAACAAAAAGTCCAACGTTTCGATCCCAGAGAGAGATCTATATCAAGGGGGGTGCAGAGAACAAGTGAGACTCAGTGACATTTATACCCCAAAGACACACCTACCAATATCAATTAAAGTTAAAAACACACATAAATGCAGGTGACTGCAAAATTACAATCAAATCAGTCCATTGCTGTGTAGGGAACCGCTCTATTGGCTGTTGGATTGCGCGTGATGTAAACACGAGCAGGGTCTTGTGTAGTCATATTGAAAGGGCTGGATAGCCAATCCCGGTCCCCGGAGCCACATGAATAAAGACCACATATCCAGAACATTAATGACCTGCCCTACAGAATCGGAACCATAAACATGGGAATGTTAGTAACCAACCATAAAAGTATATGAATAGTATCAAGGAAAGCCACAAAGTATCCCTATGAAAATTTTAGCAGCTATATCAAAAAATCAACAATAACATTATTGCAAGCAAATGCATCAATATTATATGGTGGAGCTTAACAGGCTAAAATAAAGCCCTAAAGGAGACAATAATGTGTAGTGGGTGAGGGAACATATCGGCTGAACTATACATATAAGAAAAAAGGGAGTAACCAAAAAGTGAGGAGTGAAAGTGACGGGTGGAGGAAAAAAGGGGAGGGAGGGACGGAAAGAGGGAAGGGGGAAAGGGGTAATAAAGGGGGAGGGAAAGGAAAAGGAGGAGGGGAAAAAATGTCAAGGGAAGAAAGCAGACTGTATATAGAAAAGCTATAAACAGGCAGTTATAAGAGCAATTTTGACAAACGCTAGGAGATAAAGCGGATATCATAAAGTGGGAAATAAACAGAAAATCAATTTAATTAAAGCAAATGATCAAAAGGGTGCTATAAAAAGCATCCAAGATTCATGTCTTCATTAAGGCCTTTTGGGGCCACAGTGTCCAATTTCTGTATAGATCTGGCCTCCAATTGCAAAAGCAACTTATGTCTGTTCCCACCTCGGGGTGGAACATGCGCCTGTTTGCTGGGCATACATCTGAGCGTTGCAAGAACATGTTGCTTTTGTTTGAAATGTCTTGCCACTGGTTGTAGTTTCAAGTCATCTAGATCAGTAGAGTCAGATAGGGCCTTCCCGATAGTTGACCGATGCATGGATATCCTCTCCTTTAGCATCCTTGATGTTTTGTCCAAATACAGTAGTCTACAAGAAAACTTGATGATATAAACGACGAATCTAGACTCACAAGTAAGGAAGTCACCAATTTTGATAGGATAACCCTTATGCAGATGCATGAATGTATTACCCAGCATGAGGTATTGACAATTGACACACCCTTTAGATTTATGGACTCCTGGAGCCCTGGTCAACGTGTTTCAAGGCTACAGCATGCCGCTTCATCAGGGAATGCTGTAGCCTTGAAACGCATTGGAATATCAATTTCTGAACTTTACTGATTTTATTAGTTCCCCCCTTTGCCATGCCTCGCTCCGCATCACTGGCGTGACGCCTTTCAGTGACGTCATCCGAGTGCCGACGGAACTCCTGATGCCACACGTTGAGTCAGTGCTGGAGACGTGCCGGGCTGGATTAAGCCTGTGAGAAGGGACTTTATTCCTGGGACATACTATACCTTACTGCTAATTACTGACGTGGCACTTTCGAGATCATCAAGTGCCGACAGAACCTGCGGTGTAACACATGGAGTGAATGCCCAATATTGGAGATACGCTGGTGAATCGTGAACTGCTCTGGACTGTAACAACAGTTGGTTGTTGATCCGTGGTATTCCTGATCCCTGTGTGGTGTGGCGTATGGGTAATTTTGTCCCATGATGAAGGGGTTAAAATGATATGTCAGCTCTACAAGTCTCAGGGATTGAAAGGGTTAATATAATCTGCTAGCTTTATCCTTCTTATATGAGCTGTTCCAGTACTGAGAGAATTAACTTACTATGCTAGTTGTAATCTTTATTTACTTTTGTTGTTCTCAGTGTATCTTTCATACAATAGCAAGAGCTGTAAAATGTCCCAAACAAGACAGCTGCATGCTCTTGATAAACATTACCTGTATTTCTCTTTGTAATGTAGAAGTAGAAACTGCCGGCCAAACACAAGCAAGATGTAATGATTTACTAATGCTTTGCCCAAAGACACAGATACATAACCTCTACAGAAACGAGTTATTTCTCACATTGTTAAACATGATATGTTATGTATTAACATGCCCTTGGTTTTCTGTATAAAAGTCTGGGCACAAGTGAATAAACTTTGAAGTGTGTAAGCAGCCCTGTTGTCTGACTCCTATCTTCCCGAGCTCGTATTTGTCTGTGTTTCGTAGACTGCTAAACCAGTGCTGTCAAAATCTCCCTGGGTTGAGTGAAGTGATTCCTACGAAAGTGAAAAAGTAAAGCTTTCACATGACATGCTGTTTTTCTTTTACTTGATGTACGCAAATTACCTATCTTTTGTCATTTAATACATTTTATTGATATACTTCACTATGAGCATTGTGCGCTGTTTTTTCTCGTTTTTTCTGTTCTAGTTCCTGGTGGCGTCGAGCCACCCCTATTAACAGCGGCAGACGCTCCATTGTTTGAGTTCACGTATATGTATATGTATTTATATTCATCACATTAATTTTCACCTTAATATTATCACTTAATGCACTGGTACGATTTATGGTTGCGCACTTCTACCTTTTTTGTTATATGTCAAGAGAGTCCATTTGTTGTAGGAACTCAAAGATAGCACACTGCCCTACGTGTTTCGTCTGGGAAGATTTTATTAAGGGGAGTCTTTGAGCTGTTCTCATTGGTTGATTGGGTGCTTTGGGTGCACTGGTGGAGGTATAAGTTGCAGTGATTTTCATTTTAACACTGTACAACCCTGAGAAAGGTTCCGTTTGTAGGAACCGAAACGTTGTTTTTTTGAGTGTTCAATAAATCACTTTGAAGTACTGTATATCCCGTGTGTGCTGTCTCTCCTTACTGGACAACCATCTGGTAAATGTGCCTTTATTATTCTCTATGGGACAAGCATCTGCAGTTCTCTCAGTATATGTGTGTGTCAGCTGCTGTGACAAGTTATTTTTATATCTATGAACTGTGCACCCTATTTATTGCAATATTTTGGTTCATTGCTTTTGCTCAGCACTGTAACTGCTTTATTGGATTGGAGATGCATTTTGTATACCTCTAGTTACGTTTTAACATTTACCTATCTGCTATGGATGAATTTGCGGACTTTGCTGGAATATTCACTACTTTATCCAATACGGCTGGTTACAGTGATGCTGAGATAGCCAATATTCGGTATACTGAATCCTTTGAAGCAGTACTTGGGCCAGACAAGGCAGTAGATGTGTATAATGATTTAATCAAATTAAAGAAGCGTGAGGTAGACTATTATCTCCATGGGGTTACGCATTCACACTACCACAGGGAAAGGATGTTACCACATGGGTTCAGAATAAAAAAACAGCCAACCATAGGACGCAGAAATGTGGATTTTTGCAAAAAATGGATTACTATGTTGAATAATTGTTCTTTCGATCTCACGATTCTAGTTATAGAACAATCAAGTAAGGAGATTGTCAAAATTAAGAAGGACATTGATAATATTATGACTAGACATGTCAAAATCCTGGTGACAGACACTAATACATATTGGACGGACAAAATCCAAACAATGATTGATGCATATCGCAATAATCTAATCAAATATAAAAAAGATCACGGCAGACTACAAGGAACGTAAGGTCTATCGGTGGGTGTTGTGCCTGGGTGACCCTGCGGCAGGCAGGGATGGCAGTAGGAGAAACATGTCACGACAGAAACGTGATTCTCGCAAAAAGGTGGGATACACTACAAGTGACACCAACTTGTCTGATACTACTGAAGGTGCCACTACAGGACCTTTTTAGGACAAGCCATGGACGGGTCAACAAAACCGCCATTACATGGTGCAGACATCGTAATTCGGTCCGGAGAGATGGGCACAAATCGGCGGTATCCCGAGCGAGAAAACAAGAGAGGAAGAGCAGTGAGGAAGCAACCGGAGAAACGGTGATCTTCAACCTCACGAACCATTTGCTCACAGAGACTGAGAAAACTCTACTACAAAGAGGCCTCTCTTTCGTTCCCATGTTCAATCAGAATCCCTTTGATTGGAAAGTGGACATGTTTAAACTTCAACGACTCTAAATCTAAAGGACTTCTACAATAAGACAGACCCCATGCCGTTACAACAGAGCGAGAAGACCAAGACATTCAAGGCTAAAAGTACCTTTGACCCACATTTCACCAATCATAATATTTCCACATTCATGAACCTTCTCCAAAATGAAACTCGTGGCAGGATCAAGAGCTATCGTACAATCTTCTACAACATTTCAAGAGAGGAGAAACAAGCAATAAAGACTCTGAAGAACAACCAGTCCATTATTATTTGTGCAGCTGACAAAGGCGGAGGAATTGTCGTGATGACGTATGCCTATTATAGGCAAGAGATCGAGCAGCAACTAGCAAATAATAGCCATTATAGGCATTTGCAGGGAGATCCAACTACCATCAATAAGAAGGCGATAGATGCGGTTATTGCACTTGGTCTAAGCAACAACTGGATTTCTGAAGATACGGCAAAATTCCTTACCCAAAATAATCCCAGGATACCGGTGATGTACTGATGGGACGGCCGTTATTCGAACATTTAACGCGCTGTGTAGATCGGAATACCCATGCAATGGTGTGCAATTTATTCCCATGCGATGGCGCGCAATTTATTTGAATCGTGCCGACTTAAACACACGGCTTTTTTATCATTTTGTCCGGGTCAGAAAAGGGCATTTTAGCATTGTCTGCAATACCGTCGAGAAACTCAAGTGGGTGATCGCGAGTTGTTGTCATAAAAATCCAATAGCAATTCAATGTCTGTATTATACACAGAGCAGCGTGTGTACTGTACTGTGCAGTACTGTATATTGTACAGTACGCAGAGTAGCGTGAAACGCATAGGCGTGTCACAGTATCACATTTCTGCGCATGAAACATTATGTTGACCTTTTGAAAATATTTATTTGAACTGATAATCCATCATACAGCGCTCTTGCCCCCGCACACACACAAGGCGCAAGGATTTCAACTTCTTATATACAGTACTCTTCTCACACACCATTCATTTTTAATGGATGGCTTTCTGACTTGAATCTTTCCGAGCATGGCCTTATAGCACATTCCTGCGCATGCGTATACTGTATGACGTCCCAGTAGAAGTTCAAGTAGCAATTATGGATATTATGGATTATTATGAGAATCAAACAGTACTGTTGCTTTTTAATTCCACACTAGTCATGTATGTTCTTTCTGAGGTGGGTGGCATACTGTAGTACTGTGATTTTCATTTGGGGGTGTTGCTAAGATTAGGGTTTTACATACATGTACAGATCACACAGTCATAATTCTATACTTACCCTTTTTTATCTAGGAAATATAGTTAAAAACATACGGAATAGATTCGGGTTGTATATTGTGAATTTTTGTACTGTGGTATCCTTTTTTAATCATATTATATTTGCTTGAATGTATTTTTCATATGGGCACTCTTTGATTTAACCTACGGTTTGATGTGAATGTTATCCTGTTTATAGGGGGTTGCTCAACTTAGTTTGCGCATGCACGCGCCGCCGGCCCTATGCGTTTTGCGAAGCTCGAACACGGTGGTTGGATATGATTGGTGTGATGCAATTGTCTGACGCCGTTGTTTTATTTTATTTTAAAAAAAATTCCCCCTTGCCCCTTGAGTTGCCTCCATTGCCTTGACATATCTGCCCACTACTAGGTACTGCACAAGTGCATAACCAGAGTGGTTGTTATGGATGCCAGGGCTCCGGATTGGTTGCTGGGGGTGGGACCATCAGTTGTTGCCCCGCCGTGCCGATCCCCTCTTGCCACCGGGTTCTGCGCAGCTTGCGGGCTTGTGGGGCTGGCGTGCGCGTGTGCATTTTGCTGGTGTTGTGCAACACAATGCATGCTGTTGCCGCCGATCTCCCGCCCTGTAAGTAGCCTCCATTATCCCAACGGATCTATTCACAGTCAGACACTGCACAAGCGCTTAGCCTGAGCTGTTGCTAGACCTGTTTGGACTCCGGATTGGTTGCTAGGGGCGGGACTATCGGTTGCTGACGCCGCACATTTAGTTTGGTCTCTCGCACATCAGGAGATCATTAGTAATTAGAGAGGGTGTGTTGCTTTTGTATTATGTTCATTAGTCATTCATTTAAAAATGTCTCATATATATATATATATATATATATATATATATATATATATATATATATATATATATATATGTTAATAACGTTTGTTGTGTATATCTTAACAAAGCGCTCTGAGAAGTGTGAAACGTTGGTGGGGCTTTTTTGCCCTTTTCTTGTCCTCATGACCATTAAATAATTATTTTTTATGGGAAACGCACTCTCCTGTTTGTTTATTTTTCTATGGACATTTGTTGTAGTGCTCCACCATTCTTCCTTTTTCTCTTGTCATACCTACTGGCGGAGGCACACCTAAGGACCCTCACTGCTGGATTGCATGGATGTTGCAGCTTCAAAAGTGAGTCACTTGCTTGCTACATGTTTTCCTGGCTATGATCTTTTTTTTTTTTTTTAACATTGTTTTTATTAGTTTTTTGTGCATACACATCAAAGAAAACAGGATGTTGTCAATTGTATCAGGTATACACCTAGCTTACAGGAAAACTTTACAAGTAACGGACGAACATTGGGGGGACCACGGGACAGGACACAGACAGACTGACAACATCTAAGGACAAGGAAAAAGAGGGGGGAGGGGGGGATAGGGGTGGGGGGAAGCGGCCTGGTAGTAGCGCTGATTCCACGTTTCGCCGGAGTCTTTCACCATCACTGCCTTTGTTCTGCTCCAGTTCACCTCTCAGAGGAGCTCAAATCCGGATCACATCAGGATTTCGTGGGTCGGTGAATCTCTTCCCCACTGTACCTCGGGGGGAGCCCTACAGTCCGATCGTCCCGTCCTACTCCCAGCCCAACATCCAAGGAGAACCCATCTATCTCTATCAAAGCCATATTGTGGCCTCATTCATCCCCTGAATATCAGTCTGGGCAAGCCATAATGACCATACTTTCTCAAATTTGTCGGCTGAGTCGTTAACTAAACTCGTTAACTTCTCCATTCTACAAATGAACCAAATTCTGTTTCTGATTTTATCAATAGAAGGAATTGCATTCTGATTCCACAGTGCTGCGGTCTCGCACCTCATAGCGGTAGCAAAATGTGCTATCAGCTTGTTACCCGATCTAGATACCTCGTTTGTAGGTTTACCTAATAAAAATAGCCACAGGTCCAGCTGTATTGTGAGCCCTAAAAAGATCCTCTGCAGCCAATCGCGGATCTGGGTCCAGACCGGCACTAATCTCGGGCAAGACCACAGCATGTGCACCAGATCCCCCTGTTCCCCGCACCGCCTGGGGCAGAGCGGGGAAGCCCCCCGGACGAATTTAGCTAATCTGATTGGGGTGAGATACCACCTTAATAATACCTTATATGAGTTCTCCTTCAATGTCGTGCATATGGAGCTCGAGGCCGCAGCTTTGAACACCGCAGCCCAGTCCTCGTCCTCTAGTTGTGTCTGGAGATCCTCTTCCCATTGTGTCATAAAACGGGGTTTGACTGTCCTGTCTGAGTCAGTATTCACCACCTCTCTGTACAACGCAGAGATTAGTCCCCGCGTGTCGGCTCCGCGCACGCAGAGCTGTTCGAATTTGGTCAGCGGTGGTCTCACCGGGTGTGCGTTATAAAATGCCCGGACCTGGAGGTACCTCATAAAATCAGTGTTAGGTAAGCCCGTTTCTGACTGTAATAGTTCAAAAGATTTGATCTTGCCTTTAACCTCCAGGTCCTTCAATCGACTAATCCCTAATTGCCGCCAGGGGGAAGCATTTTTCCGCCAGCCCAGGAGCAAAGTCCGGATTGCCATATAAAGGAGCCATCAGTGTGTGTTTGGAGGTCAGAGAGCAGCTACTTTTAGAAGCCTCCCAGACCGAGAGTGAGTTGAGCACAGAGGATAGTGGAATGAGCTTATCCTTCACCCGTGTCCTCGGGTACCAGATTAGGTCCCTGAGCTCAAGCGGGGCGCACACCTCCTTCTCCAGTGCCACCCACCTCCTGAGCCCCCGGGTCCCCATGCCACTGCGTGATTTGACACAATTGTGCCGCTTTATAGTAGGATAAAACGCTCGGGACTGCTAGGCCACCAGCTTCCTTGGCTTTTTGCATAATTTTCCCTTTAATCCGTGGTTTTTTATCTTTCCAAATAAATTGAGAAATAGCCTTTTGGAGCCCTGCAATGTCTGCTCTAACCACGGCAACCGGGAGAGTTTGGAACAGGTATAGAATTCGGGGAAGGATGTTCATCTTGACACTATAGATCCTACCCAACCAAGAAATACCATATGCCTTCCATTCCTGCAGCTCTTTTTTGAGAGTCCTCAGCAGTCTGGGTAGTTAGCCGAATATAAGGAGCTCGCCTTTTTTGTGATCTGCACTCCTAGGTATTTCATGGTGGATGGTCGCCATCGAAACTCAAAGTTGAGTTCTATCAACTTCTCCATTTCTCTTGGCAGGTATAGGCTTAAGGCCTCTGATTTAGCTTGATTTATTTTGAAGCCAGAGATCTGGGCAAAACGCTCTAGAAGCTCGAACAGATTAGGCAGCGAGATAAGCGGCTTGGCAAGGGTTAGAATGATATCATCCGCGTACAGAGCCACTTTGTGCTCCTGCGAATGGATCTGTACCCCAGCGATATCAGCGTTACTCCGAATTTGTGCTGCGAGTGGTTCGATGCATAAGGCGAATAGCAGGGGCGAAAGCGGACATCCCTGCCTCGTACCACTTTTAATTGGGAATAGTTCCGAGGGGAATCCCTGGTGAACTACTCTGGCTGATGGTGCCGTATATAGTGCTTTGACAGCCTGTTGGAATTTGCCTCCAAACCCAAATGCGCCAAGCGTGGACTCCAGGTATGGCCAATCAATCCTGTCAAAGGCCTTTTCCGCGTCTAAGCTTAGGGCCACACCCCGAATCTCATTGGTTCCCATAAAATCTATTATATCAACAATTCTTCTAGTGTTGTCGGCCGCTTGTCTACCTCTAATGAAGCCAACTTGATCCGGGTGGATGAGCCCTGGCAGGATTACATTTAATCTATTGGCCAGCAATTTAGCGTAGATTTTTACATCTGTGTTAATTAATGATATTGGCCGGTAACTTTGGCAGCTAGTGGGATCCTTGTCCTCTTTATGGATTACCGAGATTGACGCCTGGAGCATCTGTCCCGGGAAGGGCTCTCCTGCTAATACTCCATTAAACAGCTGGAGCATGTGTGGAGCTAAGACTCCGATAAATTTTTTATAGTACAGGTTGGAGAACCCATCCGGGCCTGGGGCTTTTGATGCTTTTAAGTTTTTTACAACCGCCTCTAGTTCTTCCCTTGTGAAGTCTCGTTGAAGAGCCTCTCGCTCCTTTCTGTTTACTTGTGGCAAGGCTGCGTCTGCTAGGAATTTCTGTAGATTACTACTTGTCCTAGCATTGTCAACTACCTTCTCTCCATTATATAGCTGTTTGTAGAATTTCGCAAACTCCCCTACTATGACTTTAGGGTTTGAGGAACTCTGGCCTCCTGCGGTCGTAATAGAATGAATGTTAAAATTTGGTTTCCTATTACGGAGTCTGGTGGCTAGCATAGTGTCCGGTTTGTTAGCTTTCTCATAGAACTTCCTCCGTGTCCAACTCATGTCCTTCTCCGCTCGAGAAGTAAGGAGGAGGTTTAGCTGAATTCTAACATCCTTCAACTCAATCAGATTAACATCTCTACCTGTCCGGTTATGTAGAATAGAGAGCTCATGTAACCTGTGATAAAGCTGGGATAATTTGGCTTCCTTTTTCTTTTTCCTATTTGCCGCTATACCGATTAATACCCCCCTAATCGTGGCCTTATGAGCCTCCCATAACAGTGATTGGGATTCCACACTGCCACTATTTATCCGGAAATACTCTGATATTTCAGATTTCACTTTGTTTTGGATCTCCGGGATTTTGATTATTGTTTCATTTAGCTTCCAGTTTGCTCCCGGGCTGGCATTACTCAATTGGATGCATCTTAGCTCTACCGATGCATGGTCCGACCAAGTAATATCATGTATGCTTGTGTCGGAAATTTGTGGGACCATTCTGCCCGATACAAAGAAGTGGTCAATCCTACTGTAGCTGTCATGGGGGTGGGAGTAGAAAGAATAACTGCGGTCTCCCTGGTGCTGCTCTCTCCATATGTCCACCAGGCTAGTCTGTTTAAGGCCTTTCAGTAATGAGATATTCCCTTCTTTCTTATTATTTTTTTGGGACGTAGATCTGTCTACCTTTGCATTCATGACTGTGTTAAAGTCGCCCCCTAGAATTATTTGTCCCTCAGCCCATACCTGCAGCTTCTGGAAGAATGTGTTGTAGAAGTCTAGCTGACCTTCATTTGGTGCGTATATACATGCTAATGTCATTCTGACCTGCTTAAGGAGCCCGACCAGCACCAGATACCTTCCCTTTGGGTCCCTTTTAATCTTTTCAACCTGGAAGGGGGTGTGATTTTGGAATAGGATAGCTACACCTTTCTTTTTCTCTGCCCCTGATGCTAAAAAGAACTTACGAAAGCTAGAATCAAGAAATTTCGGATTATTACGCGAGCTGAAGTGAGTCTCCTGTAGGAAGACCACGTCAGCCCCTCTCCTCTTGAATTCAGTGAAAGCGACTCTCCGCTTACGTGGACTGTTGAGCCCTTTGGCGTTTTGCGAGATAAAAATTACCTCCATTTTATGTAGTAGTGTCTATGTGGACCTAAAATGTAAGCCGGTCTGATCTTACCCCAGACCCTGGACATGTTCTGTTCATGGACTCTGTGGTGTAGACTCCAGCAGCGCCTATTCAACCCACCGCCTGTTGGGACTGGAGAGGGAAAGGGAAATAACATGAGGGGGGAATACACACATATAACACATAAATACATCATGAGAACCGTATTGGTCTTAAGAGACCTCGGGTTCAATGCCCGGAGGAGAGATTTTCTCCCTGGACCCTCCTCCCCCTTGGTCCCTCTCTGTGGCTTCCAGAACTCGCCACAGATCTCCGGGTCAGAACCAGGTAGGTGGGATATGACCCCCCTCCTGGCGAAGACGCACATGCCTGCAGGCAGAGTGGTGGCTGCACCCCTCCCCGCCGGCCGCTCTGTGCGTTACAAAACCTAGCAACTATCTTCTCTTCTATCTATTTTATTAACTCTTATTAACCCAAACTTAATCTTTTAACTACCTTGAGCTCTAATCGTGAGCTCTTCTCTTTTATCTAAAACTGAAACTACAACTTCGCACCCTGTACTCTGCCTGCCCTTTCAACCGCTGCCTGCTTCTACCTCCCCTCATCTATTCCTCCCTGCTTCCGGGCTCGGGTGCTCTCCCCCTCTCTCTAGGATCCTGCCCAGACCCTCGTTGCCGCATTTCTGTTATCTCTCCTGGGAGACCTCCGCTTGCGTCGCTCCAGTACCCCTTTGTTCTCACTCATGTTCCCTTGTCCTCTATCTACTCTATGCTATATATACTCTGTATATAATACTTTGCCACTATACTATGCTTTGTTTATGGCTATTGTGCATTTCTATGCTATCTTCTCCCCTTTGTCTCCTGTCACTGCTGGGGGACTGTGCTACCTCTTCCCCCCCCACCCCCCCTCCCGCCCTGGTGTGTCCCCTCCTCGAGCGGCCAGGCAACCTCCTTCTGCACCGCTGTGTCTTTTCTGCAGGGTTCCGCTTGTCCTGTGATCGCTTCCCTGGCGGAGGAGCTCGCGTGCCCCCGCCAGAGGAGATCGCTGCACCTCCTGCTGGTCGCCTCTCCTCTGACGTCATCCTGGCGTCCGCCAGGGCTCTTAGCCGCGCCTCTCCTCCAACTCTCGCGATAGCGGGATCCATGACGTCACCGGTGTGGGCGTGTTGGTCTCATTCCGCGGTGGACTGCCAAGACGAGAGGGCTGGATCGGGGGCGGCTCCCTGGGCGGGTCCAGCCGGCAGAGCAGATCCTCCCGCCGAAACCCCCGCCGCCATTGGAGATCTCGCGCCCTTCCGTCCTTCTTCCTCACCAGTAGGTACATATCCGCCATTTTGGGGACCCATGCGCTGCGGCCATCTGCTGAATGCTGTCATCCTCGGACTCGGGACCACTCTGGAACCTCGGCAGTCTCACGGTAGGGGGATGTCTGGCATAGCCTGTGTGGCAGGGTGTGTTTAAACTGCGCAACGGGCGCAACTGCAGCTCTCGAACTTTGTAGTGTCTCTCCTTTACGGGCTTTTCCCTCTTCCCCCCTCCTTGCTGATTCTCCTCTCCGGCGTGGGAGAGGTGCCCTGCTTTCCTGGCGGGGAGTCCGTCCTCTTCCCCTGCTGGGCTCCCTCCGCTCCATTGTCCTGTGGTCCCCGCACTCCCAGTTTTTTAAGGAAGGCTGCCCCTTCTGAGGGGTGCTTGAGCACCTGCGGTCTGCCATTTTTAATGACTACTAGGGCGAATGGGAATGCCCAGCGGTAGCGCACCTCATTGTCCCTTAGGGCCTTGGTTATGTGCCCCACTGCTCTCCGTCTGGCCAGTGTCAGCGGGGACAGATCCTGGAAGATTAAAAGGGTAATCCCCTCGAAGGTAATGTGTGGGGTGGCACGGGCTATTCTGCTCACCTCTTCTTTGACAGAAAAGTAGTGGAGCCGGAGGATCACATCCCTAGGGGGGTTGGAGGGCACGGGTCTGGATCGTAAGGCCCTATGGCATCTGTCCATCCTAAAGTCTGAGGCCGGGCTGCCTGGTAATATTGAGGCCATCCAGCGGGATAGCAAAGCTTCTGGGTCCAGAATTTCTTCTGGGATCCCCCTAACTCTGAGGTTGTTTCTTCTATCCCTATTCTCCCCGTCCTCTTGTCTGGCTTCCAGCTCTGCCACTCTCTGTTCCAACGCTTGTACCCGGGAGTTTGTCTCCTTGTGGGCAGCTGAGCTAATGTCCATGCGCTCCTCCAGGTCGTTGGTCCTCGTCCCTATCTGTACCAGATCATGTCTGAGCCCCTCCACCTCTCCTCTGAAGAAAGATTTGAGATCGACTAATAGTCTTGATATTTCTTTTTTTATGACTTTTGTTTGCTCTGCTGCTGCACTGGAGCCCTCTGCATCCTGGGCTGAGTCTGAATCAGATACTGCCGACATCTCTGCAGTCCCTGCCTTGCTTTGGCCTGTGAAGTAGGCCCTGACATCTGACTTGCGTCGAGTCTTTTGTCTTGTAGCAGCCATCCTTTTTTGGGGTTTATTATCTTAACTGGGAAGGGTTTAGACAGCCGTCGCTATGTTTTTTTTCTCGAAAATGCTGGTTTTGCTATTGTTTAATTGCTTTATTGTGCCGGCGGTTGGAGGAGCTTTGTGTCTATGCAGCCATCCTCATCCAGCCGCGCATGCGCATCTCCTGGCTATGATCTTTAATGAGATTTTGGTATTATCTAGGGTGAGTTATATGCTTATGACTCCTGGTGTTAATGTGTGTCAATTTCTCACTATGTGGTGAGTTCACTTTCCAGGAGTCTACACCCAATACCTGTTGTCTTCAATCAAGTATTTATCCTGGGGATCCTTCTACAAGTATTCTTTATTCATTCAATTATATTTTCTGTTATCGGTCTTTAGCTCCACGCATTTACATTCTGCATTATTATTCGTGCAGCTGACAAGGGCGGCGGAATTGTCGTGATGACGTATGCCTATTAAAGGCAAGAGATTGAGCAGCAAATAATAGCCATTATAGGCGTTTGCAGGGAGATCCAACTACCATCAATAAGAAGGCGATAGATGCGGTTATTGGACTTGGTCTAAGCAACAACTGGATTTCTGAAGATACGATGAAATTCCTTGCCCAAAATAATCCCAGGATACCGGTGATGTACTGATGGGACGGCCGTTATTTGAACATTTAACGTGGTGTGTAGATCGGAATACCCATGCGATGACGCGCAAATTATTTGAATCGTGACGACTTAAATACGCAGCTTTTTTATCATTTTGTCCGGGTCAGAAAAGGGCATTTTAGCGTTGTCTGCAATACCGTCAAAACTCAAGTGGGCGATCGCGAGTTGTTGTCATAAAAATCCCTTACCAATTCTATGTCTGTATTATACACAGAGCAGCGCGTGTACTGTACTGTGCAGTACTGTATCCTGTACAGTACGCAGAGTAGCGTGAAACGCATAGGTGTGTCACAGTATCACATTTCTGTGCATTAAACATTATGATGACCTTTTGAAAATATTTCTTTGAATTGATAATCCATCATACAGCGCTCTCGCCCCCGCGCACACACAATGCTCAAGGATTTCAACTTATTATCTACAATACACCTCTCCCACACCATTCTTTTGTAATGGATGGCTTTCTGGCTTGAATCTTCCCGAGCGTGGCCTTATAGTACATTCCTGCGCATGCGTATACTGTATAAATTCCCAGTAGAAGTTTTTTTTTTGTTACAGTATTTATTTTTATTTTCTCGACATAGGCTTGCATAGCAATTATGGATATTATGAGAATCAAATAGTACTGTTGCTTTCTAATTCCACACTAGTCATGTACGTTCTTTCTGAGATGGGGGGCATACTATAGTACTGTGATTTTTATTTGGGGGTGTGGGGATCAAAACATTATGATGACCTGTTGAGAATATGTCTTTGAAATACAGCTTTGAGCTTCATACAGCTCCCGCAGCTCGCAACCCCTCCCCCCACCCACACACACACACACAAGGCTCAAGGATTCCAACTTCTTATCAACACCTCTTACAAACCATGCACCATGCCACGCATGCGCAAGTGCAATAAGCCAAGCCCTTCTAACTTGCCTTTTCTTCAACACAACACTCCCCACCCCCCACTAGTAATAAGATTAACATGTTGTCTGAGATACAGGCCTAGCTAAGCAAGCCCTTCTAAAACTTGAAAATGCTTGGATGTTTTTTGGAATTACAATTTGCTGCTTTGTGTAAAAATGGGTTTCTAATGTACATTTCATTTTTTCAAATGTTTATTTAAAGGCGGTTTGCTATAGAACATTTTATTGGCTTATTTTTGGAAGATAGATTTAATGTGATGTTTACTTTGACATAGATTATTTTTCACAATGGTTTGTTTGTAGGATTTGAAGTGTGTAATTGATTTGGATTGTAATTGATTTGTGATTGGATTAATTGATGGTAATTTAATTGTGTTGATGCTTTGTTTTTCTTTAATGATTGTATTTGTATCTTTTTTGGATTAGTGTATTTGATTTGGAGCATTGGTTGACATAGCATACATGATGCACAGATTAATTGTATCATGTACACATTGTCAAATTGAGTGTTTGTATTTGGATTTCTTAGATATTGATTTTGCTTGGTGCTGTTTGATATTGGGAGAGATTTGTATTTGGCCATGTACAGTATTTATTTGTATATTGGTTAATCATGCATATACAGTATATATATATAGATCTATCTATCTATATATCTATATATATATATATATATATATATATATGTATGAATGTATATATATATATATATATATATATATATATATAATCAAAAAATAAATAGATGATACCGTTCTGTGGCTAACGAAATGCTTTTATTTGTGCGAGCTTTCGAGATACACTGATCTCTTCTTCCGGCGATGTTACAATGAATGAAGCAAGGATAACTTAAAAACAGTGTCTCTTTGAATGTTATCTGTGCTTGTCCTTCCCCCGGTGTGGATGTGTTTTATGGCTAGATGTGTCAAAGGGTAACTGAAAGCAAGTGAAGAAAGAGTGTGTACTGTATGTGTATCAGTGTGAATAAAAATGAATGGAGAGCCCACAGTATAAACAGTGCTCTACACAAGATGTGTTTGGAGTGAGAGGGATATAAATGGTGTGGGTGGGTGTGGAAATGTGAGAGTTTGTAGCACAACTAAAAGTGTGTGTGGATACTATGTGGTCCCTATTGGTGTATATGGATGGAAAAATAAGGAGTATTAGTATGTGTGCATACATATAGCACAGTATGTACATACTGTGCTATATGTATGCACACATACTAATACTCCTTATTTTTCCATCCATATACACCAATAGGGACCACATAGTATCCACACACACTTTTAGTTGTGCTACAAACTCTCACATTTCCACACCCACCCACACCATTTATATCCCTCTCACTCCACACACACCTTGTGTAGAGCACTGTTTATACTGTGGGCTCTCCATTCATTTTTATTCACACTGATACACATACACACTCTTTCTTCACTTGCTTTCAGTTACCCTTTGACACCTCTAGCCATAAAACACATCCACACCGGGGGAAGGACAAGCACAGATAACATTCCAAGAGACACTGTTTTCAAGTTATCCTTGCTTCATTCATTGTAACATCGCCGGAAGAAGAGATCAGTGTATCTCGAAAGCTCGCACAAATAAAAGCATTTCGTTAGCCACAGAACGGTATCATCTATTTATTTTTTGATTATTGAAGCTCGGCTAACACAGTACTGATACCTCTACATATATATATATATATATATATATATATATATATATATATATATATATATATACATGATGAAGCCACTGTACAAATAAATGGGTGAAGGGTGGGTATCAGGTCAGGGTGGCTTAAGCCCTTAATGACTGTAGCGGTTAATAACTGCTAATGTCATTAAGGGGTTAGGGGACATTAGTTTGGATCTTTTTCTCATTGTGTATATTTTTCAGCACCCCAGTGTATGGACGGTGAGGAAGATGAGGATGGCCTTCATCATGGGTGCCGGACAAGGGTGAGTACAAAATTTATTTATTGTGATTAATGTATATTTAATTGGCAAATGCATTATTATCTATATGTGGATAATAGTAATTTTGCCCATTACTGTAGTGTATGTGTTAGATACGGGGGTATTTTTTTGGGGGCACACCATTGGTACCGCAGGCCCGCGGATGCCCGCAGGGACCCCAAGGGACCCCCGTAATCCCTCGGGAATCACACGGGCACCCCCGCAGGCCTGTTGTATGGATAATGTGCCTGCAAAAAGGTAAAAAAAAAAATTTTTTATAAGTCCAGCTTTTTTTGCGCCTGCCTTTAGCTGGCGCGTTGGTTTGGCGCGTTTTTTAAGGCCGATTCACTTAGCGCTGCTTAGTGAATCTCTAGTACTGGCAAAAAGCAGCGCAATAGCCTGATCATGCGCATTTTGCACCGAGGGCTGAAAAAAGCCTTTTTAAGACCGATAAAGCGCAGTTATAAATCTCACTGCAGCCTTATCGGGCTTAAAGGTTACTTTGCGCTCTTAAAGCCACTTAACGGAGCTTAGTGAATCGGCCCCAATATCTTTAGTAATTGCACCTTTAAGATGTATCTTTAGACAACAAAATCTAAATTTAACTATTCTATTATTGTATTGTATTGTATGTCTTTATTTATATAGCGCCATAAATGTACATAGCGCTTCACAGTAGTAATACATATCATATAAATAATATAAATAACAGATCATGGGAATAAGGGCTTCAGACTTAAAAGTAACATTAAGGAAGAGGAGTCCCTGCTCCGAGGAGCTTACAATCTAATTGGTAGGTAGGGAGAACGTATAGAGACAGTAGGATTGAATTCTAGTAAGTGCGTCTGCAGGGGGCCAAGCTTTATTTATCATGTGTCCATGATTATCCAGTGCTATTCATATGCTTCTTTAAGCAGATGTGTCTTAAGGTGGGTCTTAAAGGTGGATAGAGAGGGTCAATATTATTGACTATTATATGTAAAACAAGATACTGTATGTCTGTGAATTCCTCATCCTGTGTGTTTTAAGGCAGACTAGCAACATTTTCAATGCTGCAATCTGCTACAGCATTGCTGTATTTCTTTCTCGTATAGCAGACCAGTATTGCATTTGATTTTAGTATTTTGGTTTTGCCCTGAACATCTTAATCTAACTCCCTGTATTCTTGGGCCATGGCAGTTTTGTAAAATATGGAATATTACCGTAAAAAAGAAAAATATCCACCATTTTCTCTCTTTACGTTATCTATGAATGTCTTGGATGACTCAGAGATCATTTTGTACACTCCCTGCAGATACATTTGTTAACTTGTGTGATTGTATTATAACACAAACTTGCTGGACCATAAATTATATTCATGAAAGAAATAATTTATTATCCACCTTTTTATTACTTTAGTAAGCAAATCTTCCAAAGTTACAAGCATATATACTGTATCAACACTTTCTTAATCCCTTCAGTGCCAGAAGATCCTGCCAACTCCGTGACCACGGCTCCTCTGGCACTGATGGATCACGTAACTGCTCTTTTGAGCGATCATGTGCTCCTTCCCTGGTTCCGGTCACTGGACCAGAACTGAAGGGGCTGCCCTTTCAGTCTAGTCCGCGATATGATGTATACAGAGAGTTAGGTAATTCTCAAGTGCCTGGTCCTGTGTTCATAATCAGAGTCCAACAATAAAAAAGTTGACAAAGCTGGGTACTATTAGCAATAAACAGAACTTCTTGATAAAGTGCACTACCTGCACAAAATGCGTAGACGGCTTGCACTCTCCGTTTTTTATGCACAATCCATAAATTAATTATTTTTGCCAGACCTGCTCAATGTTTTTGCTGTGCGCTGCACATACACTGCCTTAGATAGTCCGCGATATGAACAGCGTCGATGGTGGACAGCCCTTAAAAAAACTAGAAATTCACCATGAAATACAGCATGTGTCATAAGGACCTCTGGGCTTGCATGTTTCAGGGGTTAAAAGAGAAGTTCATCCCAGCCCTCCCCACCCCCTTTTATTCATGTATAGGAAGCAGGGGCTCTCCAGAGCTGAACTAGGTTCATTTCAGCTCTGTTGTCCTCCTGCTTCCCGAAATTCTTACCAGAGAAGGTGCCACCGGTACTTCATGGAGGTTTCAATCCTCCACATCACGTGGAAGCTGCAATAGGAAGCTGCAACAGATTATGTCACAGGTTCCTAATGACAACCTTAACACAGGAGATTTAATCCTCCATTTTGTTTCCCCTAGAGGGAACAGTGCCAGAGCAGCACCTTCACATGTAAGTATCTTGGGAATGTCGTGGTCCACCAGAGCTGAAATTAAAGTGGTTCAGCTATGGGGACACCCTGCTTCCTATGCAAATTAAAATGGTCCATCATTATAACCTTATATTTTGTTATATTGAGTTTTCTGTTGCATTTCTGACAGATCAAGTTGTGCAAACCACACAGCATATCTACATTGTTTTCTCTTTCACATCAAAATACAATTTTTCTATTGTTCCGAGTTTAAAAAAAAATGCTTTAGACAGCTATAGTCTTATACGCAAATGTCATTCAGTTCTATAGTGGGCTTTGTACGTTATGTAAATAAAATGAGTGTTCAGTAGAAGGAAAGTCCAATGAATATTTACATTGTCATTACTTGAAAGCATTCATTTCATATAATTTCTGGGATTATTTTGAGCTCAAGCTTTTAAAGCCTTAAGGATCTTTGCCTAAAGTGCATTTGAACAAGAGACTTGATAGGCTATGGAAACATTTGTGATGGGGGTCAACTTTCTGCGTGTCCTGTGTCAGTGTTATTTCGGTGAATGGATGCTCTAAACAGGCCTGTAGAGGCATGAACCTGATACCAAAATAAGTAGAATGCATTTATTAATATCAACAGGAAAATGGCTCCTAGTTCTTTAAGAAGAGTAATAAAGAAGCAAGATCCCACTATAAGCACTCAATACCCCCTGATGTATGATGTGAAATGTAAAAATAATTTTTAATGCTATACTAATTAAAATAATGGGTGTTAAAATTCAACAATTGACACACATATATATGATACCCTATGATGAATATATATGATATTCCGGGTAACTAAGTAAGGCGACAATTTGAGGTTAATTGGATCAAACTGTCCCAGGGAGCCGGTATACAGTAATCCCTATTAGTGATTAATTAGGTGTATGCTGGTATCAGTGAGGGGCTGTTCAATACCTGTCTCAGGTGTCAGACAGGTCCCAGATGGTGAAGGTGAAATGTGAAATAGATCATAATATGCTAGGTACAGACAAAAAGATCAGTATTTCATACCAGTGTGTGCTCACTTTGCAAATCACGAATCCATAATTGGAAAGTATAGACTCTCTCTACAATCCAACATGTAGCCACCTAACAGCAACTGGTTAACTCCTGAATAGTAAAGGAGTGGGCTGTTAAACACAGAACACAATGTGCAGAGGCTCATAGACTCCTATAGGCAGTGTGGTTGTCAGTATGTCTGTGCACATATTCATGAATGTGCATCCACTGTCAGGAGTGCTAATGAGACTATAAAGCTGTGTATGGTGGAAAGAAACCTATCTAGTATACAGACAAAGGTTTCATGGTGGATACATATAGTCACCTAACAGCAGCTAATTAGCTCCAAAATAGTAAAGGAGTGGGCTATTAAACACAGAACACAATGTGCAGAGGCTCAAAGACTCATATAGGCAGTGTAGTTATTAGTATACCTGTGTACATATAAAGGAATGTACTTCCACAGTCAGGAGTGCTAATGCCCCTATAAAGCTGTGTATGGTGAAAAGAAACCTATCTAGTATGCAGAGAAAGGTTTATGGTGGATACATGTAGTCACCTAACAGCAGCTAATTGGCTCCAAAATAGTAAAGGAGTGGGCTATTAAACACAGAACACAATGTGCAGAGGCTCATAGACTCCTATAGACAGTGTGTTATTGGTATACCTGTGCACATATTAATGAATGTTCTTCCACTATCAGGAGTGTTAATGCCACTTTTAAGCTGTGTATGGTGGAAAGAAACCTGTCTAATGTGCAGGTAAAAGTTCCTTGGTGGGTACTGAGTGAGAAAGAGACACTGTTATAATACTGCCACAAAGCAGCACTGAACACACTGTTAGTAAACTGCTAAATGAGCATGTGGTATACAGATCCAGTGAAGGTAAATCAGTCACATATGTACCTTAAAAATTCACATAAATCACCTGTGTACTAGCTGATGAATTCATAGAGCTAATACCACTCATACTGCACAGACACACTTTATTCGAGCAAATACCCAGTATGTAACTGGCAGATACCTGGAATGCGCCACTCCTCACCTCTGACAAGCCCCGTTGTGTTTGCCTTCCCAGCCTGGGTTTATGCCTGGCTGACGGGCGGCTGATTTGTTAAATGATAATGATTAGGATTTAATAGGCTGCAATGCTTCGCGTGTCTACCAGATGGCATAAATTCATGAATTGTAATGCAGTATATATATACATACTGTGCAGTATTGCAGCCAGCGGGAATAAAATGCTTCAATCCCTGCCTGGAAAATAACCCAATGCACTCGGGCAGAAAACAGTCACAAACCTCAATACACCCGGGTATACCTGAATTCGTGGGACTAGCCGAGCTCGAATAAAGTGTGTCGCCAGTGTAAATGCAAACGCCGTGGCTAATATACCCCTAGAAATGGTGTGGCTGTTGGTATGCCTATGCACATATTAATGAATGTGCTACCACCGTTAGGAGTGCTGGTTACACTAATGCGCGCCGTCAGTATTCACGTGGTAGCATTATTGAGTTGCAGAGCAAACAGCTGCCAGACGGCTAACGTGTACTCCCTTCAATGTTGGGCAGGAGTCTTTGTGGTGACTCGGTGACGCATGGTGAGGCGAGGGCTGCTTGATTTTCCTTGTTATTTTGTTGCATTAGTGTAACCAGCACTCCTAACGGTGGTAGCACATTCATTAATATGTGCATAGGCATACCAACAGCCACACCGTTTCTAGGGGTATATTAGCCACGGTGTTTGCATTTATGAGTGGTATTAGCTCTATGAATTCATCAGCTAGGACACAGGTGATTTATGTGAATTTTTAAGGTACATATGTGACTGATTTACCTTCACTGGATCTGTATACCACATGCTCATTTAGCAGTTTACTAACAGTGTGTTCAGTGCTGCTTTGTGGCAGTATTATAACAGTGTCTCTTTCTCACTCAGTACCCACCAAGGAACCTTTACCTGCACATTAGACAGGTTTCTTTCCACCATACACAGCTTAAAAGTGGCATTAACACTCCTGATAGTGGAAGCACATTCATTAATATGTGCACAGGTATACCAATAACCACATTGTCTATAGGAGTCTATGAGCCTCTGCACATTGTGTTCTGTGTTTAATAGCCCACTCCTTTACTATTTTGGAGCCAATTAGCTGCTGTTAGGTGACTACATGTATCCACCATAAACCTTTCTCTGCATACTAGATAGGTTTCTTTTCACCATACACAGCTTTATAGGGGCATTAGCACTCCTGACTGTGGAAGTACATTCCTTTATATGTACACAGGTATACTAATAACTACACTGCCTATATGAGTCTTTGAGCCTCTGCACATTGTGTTCTGTGTTTAATAGCCCACTCCTTTACTATTTTGGAGCTAATTAGCTGCTGTTAGGTGACTATATGTATCCACCATGAAACCTTTGTCTGTATACTAGATAGGTTTCTTTCCACCATACACAGCTTTATAGTCTCATTAGCACTCCTGACAGTGGATGCACATTCATGAATATGTGCACAGGTATACTGACAACCACACTGCCTATAGGAGTCTATGAGCCTCTGCACATTGTGTTCTGTGTTTAACAGCCCACTCCTTTACTATTCAGGAGTTAACCAGTTGCTGTTAGGTGGCTACATGTTGGATTGTAGAGAGAGTCTATACTTTCCAATTATGGATTCATGATTTGCAAAGTGAGCACACACTGGTATGAAATACTGATCTTTTTGTCTGTACCTAGCATATTATGATCTATTTCACATTTCACCTTCACCATCTGGGACCTGTCTGACACCTGAGACAGGTATTGAACAGCCCCTCACTGATACCAGCATACACCTAATTAACCACTAATAGGGATTAC